>NW_023493706.1:40000-82500 GCF_013265735.2 Oncorhynchus mykiss
TGCATGGTGAATCCAGATTCAGACCAGAAGTGAAACTCTTCATGGTGAATCCAGATTCAGTCCAGAAGTGAAACTCTGCATGGTGAATCCAGATCCAGTCCAGTCCAGAAGTGAAACTCTGCATGGTGAATCCAGATTCAGTCCAGAAGTGAAACTCTGCATGGTGAATCCAGATTCAGACCAGAAGTGAAACTCTTCATGGTGAATCCAGATTCAGTCCAGAAGTGAAACTCTGCATGGTGAATCCAGATCCAGTCCAGTCCAGAAGTGAAACTCTGCATGGTGAATCCAGATCCAGTCCAGTCCAGAAGTGAAACTCTGCATGGTGAATCCAGATTCAGTCCAGAAGTGAAACTCTGCATGGTGAATCCAGATCCAGTCCAGTCCAGAAGTGAAACTCTGCATGGTGAATCCAGATTCAGTCCAGAAGTGAAACTCTGCATGGTGAATCCAGATTCAGTCCAGAAGTGAAACTCTGCATGGTGAATCCAGATCCAGTCCAGAAGTGAAACTCTGCATGGTGAATCCAGATTCAGTCCAGAAGTGAAACTCTGCATGGTGAATCCAGATTCAGACCAGAAGTGAAACTCTTCATGGTGAATCCAGATCCAGTCCAGTCCAGAAGTGAAACTCTGCTTGGTGAATCCAGATTCAGTTCAGAAGTGAAACTCTGCATGGTGAATCCAGATTCAGTCCAGAAGTGAAACTCTGCATGGTGAATCCAGATTCAGTTCAGAAGTGAAACTCTGCATGGTGAATCCAGATTCAGTCCAGAAGTGAAACTCTGCATGGTGAATCCAGATTCAGTTCAGAAGTGAAACTCTGCATGGTGAAACCAGATTCAGACCAGTCCAGAAGTGAAACTCTGCATGATGAAACCAGATTCAGACCAGTCCAGAAGTGAAACTCTGCATGGTAAATCCAGATTCAGTCCAGAAGTGAAACTCTGCATGGTGAATCCAGATTCAGTCCAGAAGTGAAACTCTGCATGGTGAATCCAGATTCAGACCAGAAGTGAAACTCTGCATGGTGAAACCAGATAAGAAACAAACTGAACGCCAAATAAGCCACAGATCCTCTTCTGATAGGCTGCCACCACTACACTGCTCTTCTGATAGGCTGCTACCACTACACTGCTCTTCTGATAGGCTGCCACCACTACACTGCTCTTCTGATAGGCTGTCACCACTACACTGCTCTTCTGATAGGCTGTCACCACTACACTGCTCTTCTGATAGGCTGTCACCACTACACTGCTCTTCTGATAGGCTGCTACCACTACACTGCTCTTCTGATAGGCTGTCACCACTACACTGCTCTTCTGATAGGCTGTCACCACTACACTGCTCTTCTGATAGGCTGTCACCACTACACTGCTCTTCTGATAGGCTGCTACCACTACACTGCTCTTCTGATAGGCTGTCACCACTACACTGCTCTTCTGATAGGCTGTCACCATTACACTGAACTGAACGCCAAACTGAACGCCAAATAAGCCACAGATCCTCTTCTGATAGGCTGCCACCACTACACTGCTCTTCTGATAGGCTGTCACCACTACACTGCTCTTCTGATAGGCTGTCACCACTACACTGCTCTTCTGATAGGCTGCTACCACTACACTGCTCTCCCTACAGCTATACAATGCCCATGAGGTGTTGAAAGCAACATTCAATTAAATAATTGTAATTGTTTTGTTTTCAGACACATTTAATAGAACAGGTTGTCACCACTACACTGTCACCACTACACTGCTCTTCTGATAGGCTGTCACCATTACACTGAACTGAACGCCAAACTGAACGCCAAATAAGCCACAGATCCTCTTCTGATAGGCTGCCACCACTACACTGCTCTTCTGATAGGCTGTCACCACTACACTGCTCTTCTGATAGGCTGTCACCACTACACTGCTCTTCTGATAGGCTGCTACCACTACACTGCTCTCCCTACAGCTATACAATGCCCATGAGGTGTTGAAAGCAACATTCAATTAAATAATTGTAATTGTTTTGTTTTCAGACACATTTAATAGAACAGGTTGAACGAACCAAAAGGTATACCAATCAGTGAAAACACTTCAGGTGAACAACAGCTCCGCCACACTTCTTTCTTTCTACAGCGGCCATGTCTCTAACCTCACCACAATCTGTGTTGTTGTGATTGAATGGGTGTGTGTGTGTTGTTGTGATTGAATGTGTGTGTGTGTGTGTTGTGATTGAATGTGTGTGTGTGTGTGTGTGTTGTGATTGAATGGGGGTGTGTGTGTGTGTGTGTGTGTGTGTGTGTGTGTGTGTGTTGCACATCCCCGTGTGGGCTGTGTTTACATGTGCCAAGAATACAGTGTTGTTCTAGGCTTGCAAATACAGACCGCAAGACGCCACCAACAATGACTCTCAACCTCTCTCCCTTCCTCTTTCCTTCCTCAAACTCTAAACACGGTCTCTTCCCAGAAAATCAGAGGAGAGAAATAACCCCATTCATAACCACTTCCTCCCTCTCTCTTTCCCTCCTTTCCTCCTCAAACTCTAAACCCGGTCTCTTCCCAGAAAGCGGAAGAGGAGAGAAATGAATCAACAAATCATGATGATCATCGTCGTTCATAACGCCCTCCCTAGATACCAGAAAGAATAACAACGTGGCTGCTATGTACTTGAACTGTGTTTTTTTCTACGTTTTGATCACAGAGTGTATTCATTCCGGACGTTTCTGTTTTAGGTAAAAACATCTATTTTTCTGAAACAGAAGCCGAACGGAAACGAAACGGGGATTAAAAATATTCCTTGGAATTTTGTCCGATAGAAACTCCACGTTTTGCAACTGTTGGAACTAATGATTACACCCTAAGATCAGCTAGATGCAGACGAGAGTGTCTGTCCATTGTGTTACTGTTGGACTAATGATTACACCCTAAGATCAGCTAGATGCAGACGAGAGTGTCTGTCCATGTGTTACTGTTGGACTAATGATTACACCCTAAGATCAGCTAGATGCAGACGAGAGTGTCTGTCCATTGTGTCACTGTTGGACTAATGATTACACCCTAAGATCAGCTAGATGCAGACGAGAGTGTCTGTCCATTGTGTTACTGTTGGACTAATGATTACACCCTAAGATCAGCTAGATGCAGACGAGAGTGTCTGTCCATTGTGTCACTGTTGGACTAATGATTACACCCTAAGATCAGCTAGATGCAGACGAGAGTGTCTGTCCATTGTGTTACTGTTGGACTAATGATTACACCCTAAGATCAGCTAGATGCAGACGAGAGTGTCTGTCCATTGTGTTACTGTTGGACTAATGATTACACCCTAAGATCAGCTAGATGCAGACGAGAGTGTCTGTCCATTGTGTCACTGTTGGACTAATGATTACACCCTAAGATCAGCTAGATGCAGACGAGAGTGTCTGTCCATTGTGTCACTGTTGGACTAATGATTACACCCTAAGATCAGCTAGATGCAGACGAGAGTGTCTGTCCATTGTGTTACTGTTGGACTAATGATTACACCCTAAGATCAGCTAGATGCAGACGAGAGTGTCTGTCCATTGTGTTACTGTTGGACTAATGATTACACCCTAAGATCAGCTAGATGCAGACGAGAGTGTCTGTCCATTGTGTTACTGTTGGACTAATGATTACACCCTAAGATCAGCTAGATGCAGACGAGAGTGTCTGTCCATTGTGTCACTGTTGGACTAATGATTACACCCTAAGATCAGCTAGATGCAGACGAGAGTGTCTGTCCATTGTGTCACTGTTGGACTAATGATTACACCCTAAGATCAGCTAGATGCAGACGAGAGTGTCTGTCCATTGTGTCACTGTTGGACTAATGATTACACCCTAAGATCAGCTAGATGCAGACGAGAGTGTCTGTCCATTGTGTCACTGTTGGACTAATGATTACACCCTAAGATCAGCTAGATGCAGACGAGAGTGTCTGTCCATTGTGTTACTGTTGGACTAATGATTACACCCTAAGATCAGCTAGATGCAGACGAGAGTGTCTGTCCATGTGTTACTGTTGGACTAATGATTACACCCTAAGATCAGCTAGATGCAGACGAGAGTGTCTGTCCATTGTGTTACTGTTGGACTAATGATTACACCCTAAGATCAGCTAGATGCAGACGAGAGTGTCTGTCCATTGTGTTACTGTTGGACTAATGATTACACCCTAAGATCAGCTAGATGCAGACGAGAGTGTCTGTCCATTGTGTCACTGTTGGACTAATGATTACACCCTAAGATCAGCTAGATGCAGACGAGAGTGTCTGTCCATTGTGTCACTGTTGGACTAATGATTACACCCTAAGATCAGCTAGATGCAGACGAGAGTGTCTGTCCATTGTGTTACTGTTGGACTAATGATTACACCCTAAGATCAGCTAGATGCAGACGAGAGTGTCTGTCCATTGTGTTACTGTTGGACTAATGATTACACCCTAAGATCAGCTAGATGCAGACGAGAGTGTCTGTCCATTGTGTTACTGTTGGACTAATGATTACACCCTAAGATCAGCTAGATGCAGACGAGAGTGTCTGTCCATTGTGTTACTGTTGGACTAATGATTACACCCTAAGATCAGCTAGATGCAGACGAGAGTGTCTGTCCATTGTGTCACTGTTGGACTAATGATTACACCCTAAGATCAGCTAGATGCAGACGAGAGTGTCTGTCCATTGTGTTACTGTTGGACTAATGATTACACCCTAAGATCAGCTAGATGCAGACGAGAGTGTCTGTCCATTGTGTTACTGTTGGACTAATGATTACACCCTAAGATCAGCTAGATGCAGACGAGAGTGTCTGTCCATTGTGTTACTGTTTGTCACCTCCACCAACGTGTAAAATCTTTCATTCATAGATTGTAGCAGCCTCATTATGGGTATAGGGAAACACGTCAATATTATGTAGGAACCTAAACCCATCACTGTTACATTGAACTGGGTGAATATGAATGACAGTAACCTAAACCTGTCACTGTTACATTGAACTGGGTGAATATGAATGACAGTAACCTAAACCTGTCACTGTTACATTGAACTGGGTGAATATGAATGACAGTAACCTAAACCTGTCACTGTTACATTGAACTGGGTGAATATGAATGACAGTAACCTAAACCTGTCACTGTTACACTGAGCTGGGTGAATATGAATGACAGTAACCTAAACCCTATTGATGTTACATTGAACTGGGTGAATATGAATGACAGTAACCGTTCCCTCCCTCCCTCCCTCGCTCCCTCTCTCTCCCTCTCTCGCTCCCTCCCTCCGTCCCTCCCTCCCTCCCTCGATCCCTCCCTCCCTCCCTCGCTCCCTCCCTCCCTCCCTCGCTCCCTCCATCCCTCCCTCTCTCTCCCTCCCTCCCTCCCTCCCTCCCTCCCTCCCTCCCTCCATTAAATACGAAACTAAAAGCTTTGATCATTCCTGTACCCAAATTCCTCTCTCCCTCCCTCTCTCTCCCTCCCTCCCTCCCTCCCTCCCTCCCTCCATTAAATACGAAACTAAAAGCTTCGATCATTCCTGTACCCAAATTCCTCTCTCGTCTGATCGAGAGGATTATGTTGTGTGTTTAATTGTGTGTTTAATTTACAGAAGGACTAGCGTCTGGTACACATCATTTGCATTGACTACCCTTCAGGTTATTTAAAATTCATGGCTTTCATTAAAATGGATCTTTAATGAAGCACTAATAAATTCATGAATTCAAATTCAATGGTGGTAACCGGTGCCGACAGTAATCAACATCAAACTATAACTAGGTACCGAGTGTAATTTACTATACATCTTTACATCATATTAACATCAGGAGAGACGAGAGGAGTCCAGACATCAGGATAGACTAGAGGAGTCCAGACATCAGGATAGACTAGAGGAGTCCAGACATCAGGAGAGACTAGAGGAGTCCAGACATCAGGAGAGACTAGAGGAGTCCAGACATCAGGAGAGACTAGAGGAGTCCAGACATCAGGAGAGACTAGAGGAGTCCAGACATCAGGAGAGACTAGAGGAGTCCAGACATCAGGAGAGAGGAGTCCAGACATCAGGAGAGAGGAGTCCAGACATCAGGAGAGAGGAGTCCAGACATCAGGAGAGAGGAGTCCAGACATCAGGAGAGACTAGAGGAGTCCAGACATCAGGAGAGACTAGAGGAGTCCAGACATCAGGAGAGACTAGAGGAGTCCAGACATCAGGAGAGACTAGAGGAGTCCAGACATCAGGAGAGACTAGAGGAGTCCAGACATCAGGAGAGACTAGAGGAGTCCAGACATCAGGAGAGACTAGAGGAGTCCAGACATCAGGAGAGACTAGAGGAGTCCAGACATCAGGAGAGACTAGAGGAGTCCAGACATCAGGAGAGACTAGAGGAGTCCAGACATCAGGAGAGACTAGAGGAGTCCAGACATCAGGAGAGACTAGAGGAGTCCAGACATCAGGAGAGAGGAGTCCAGACATCAGGAGAGATTAGAGGAGTCCAGACATCAGGAGAGACTAGAGGAGTCCAGACATCAGGAGAGACTAGAGGAGTCCAGACATCAGGAGAGAGGAGTCCAGACATCAGGAGAGAAAAATGTGCAGTTGTCTGTAGAAGTGGTCTGTTTAAATTCGGTTAGTGCTGATAAGGAACAAGGTTAACTTTCATTTGTATTCATCGTAATTAACTTAATCATTCCCAGGAGGAAGTAAGAGATCAAAGTGCATCGAGTGCCATAATAACCCCAGATGCTGTTGGAACAGCAAGTGCCATAATAACCCCAGATGCTGTTGGAACAGCAAGTGCCATAATAACCCCAGATGCTGTTTTTCACAGCAAGTGCCATAATAACCCCAGATGCTGTTTTTCACAGCAAGTGCCATAATAACCCCAGATGCTGTTTTTCACAGCAAGTGCCATAATAACCCCAGATGCTGTTTTTCACAGCAAGTGCCATAATAACCCCAGATGCTGTTTTTCACAGCAAGTGCCATAATAACCCCAGATGCTGTTTTTCACAGCAAGTGCCATAATAAACCCAGATGCTGTTGGAACAGCAAGTGCCATAATAACCCAGATGCTGTTGGAACAGCAAGTGCCATAATAACCCAGATGCTGTTGGAACAGCAAGTGCCATAATAACCCAGATGCTGTTGGAACAGCAAGTGCCATAATAACCCAGATGCTGTTGGAACAGCAAGTGCCATAATAACCCAGATGCTGTTGGAACAGCAAGTGCCATAATAACCCAGATGCTGTTGGAACAGCAAGTGCCATAATAACCCCAGATGCTGTTGGAACAGCAAGTGCCATAATAACCCCAGATGCTGTTGGAACAGCAAGTGCCATAATAACCCCCAGATGCTGTTGGAACAGCAAGTGCCATAATAAACCCAGATGCTGTTGGAACAGCAAGTGCCATAATAAACCCAGATGCTGTTGGAACAGCAAGTGCCATAATAACCCCCAGATGCTGTTGCAACAGCAAGTGCCATAATAAACCCAGATGCTGTTGGAACAGCAAGTGCCATAATAACCCCCAGATGCTGTTGCAACAGCAAGTGCCATAATAACCCCCAGATGCTGTTGGAACAGCAAGTGCCATAATAACCCAGATGCTGTTGGAACAGCAAGTGCCATAATAACCCCAGATGCTGTTGGAACAGCAAGTGCCATAATAACCCCAGATGCTGTTGGAACAGCAAGTGCCATAATAACCCCAGATGCTGTTGGAACAGCAAGTGCCATAATAACCCCAGATGCTGTTGGAACAGCAAGTGCCATAATAACCCCAGATGCTGTTGGAACAGCAAGTGCCATAATAAACCCAGATGCTGTTGGAACAGCAAGTGCCATAATAACCCCCAGATGCTGTTGCAACAGCAAGTGCCATAATAACCCCCAGATGCTGTTGGAACAGCAAGTGCCATAATAACCCCCAGATGCTGTTGCAACAGCAAGTGCCATAATAACCCCCAGATGCTGTTGCAACAGCATTTCTTGTGGTTGTATTTCTAGCAAAAGCCTCACTCTAGGGCCCGCTAGTCAACACTGTTATGATTATGGGCCTAAAGGGGAACGTTTCCTCAAGGCCCTGACCTTGGGGTCAGTCAATAATGGTTTTCAGAGGAAGCTGATCCTAGATTCTGTATACTGAAGGTGCACGTCACCGAAGAAGAGAGATAAGATAAATGTTTGCTTTATTGTAAAGAACTTCCCGTTTGGAGGGAGGAATAAAATGAGCAGCACTCGAGGGTACGTCAACACGGATCATGTGATTTACTTGAACGGTTCCGAGAAAGCAAAAGCAAAAGCATTCTCATACTGATACCAAACTAGGAATATATATATATATATATATATAGGAAGCCTAGTGGTTAGACTAGTAACCGAAAGGTTGCAAGTTCAAATCCCCGAGCTGACAAGGTAGAAATCTGTCGTTCCGCCCTGAACAAGGCAGTTAACCCACTGTTCCCCTGAACAAGGCAGTTAACCCACTGTTCCCCTGAACAAGGCAGTTAACCCACTGTTCCCCTGAACAAGGCAGTTAACCCACTGTTCCCCTGAACAAGGCAGTTAACCCACTGTTCCCCTGAACAAGGCAGTTAACCCACTGTTCCCCTGAACAAGGCAGTTAACCCACTGTTCCCCTGAACAAGGCAGTTAACCCACTGTTCCCCTGAACAAGGCAGTTAACCCACTGTTCCCCTGAACAAGGCAGTTAACCCGCTGTTCCACCGAACAAGGCAGTTAACCCACTGTTCCCCTGAACAAGGCAGTTAACCCACTGTTCCCCTGAACAAGGCAGTTAGCCCACTGTTCCCCTGAACAAGGCAGTTAACCCGCTGTTCCACCGAACAAGGCAGTTAACCCACTGTTCCCCTGAACAAGGCAGTTAACCCACTGTTCCCCTGGACAAGGCAGTTAACCCCACTGTTCCCCTGAACAAGGCAGTTAACCCACTGTTCCCCTGAACAAGGCAGTTAACCCACTGTTCCCCTGAACAAGGCAGTTAACCCACTGTTCCCCTGAACAAGGCAGTTAACCCACTGTTCCCCTGAACAAGGCAGTTAACCCCACTGTTCCCCTGAACAAGGCAGTTAACCCCACTGTTCCCCTGAACAAGGCAGTTAACCCACTGTTCCCCTGAACAAGGCAGTTAACCCACTGTTCCCCTGAACAAGGCAGTTAATCCACTGTTCCCCTGAACAAGACAGTTAACCCACTGTTCCACTGAACAAGGCAGTTAACCCACTGTTCCCCTGAACAAGGCAGTTAACCCTCTGTTCCCCTGAACAAGGCAGTTAACCCACTGTTCCCCCCTGAACAAGGCAGTTAACCCACTGTTCCCCTGAACAAGGCAGTTAACCCACTGTTCCCCGGTAGGCCGTCATTGAAAATAAGAATTTATTCTTAACTGACTTGCCTAGTTAAATAAAGGTAAAATATATATAAATAATATAGAACATGTAAGGTAATGTAGGTTATTACAGGACATACTGTATAGTGTAATGTAGAGTCTACAGGACATGTAGGGTAATGTTGAGTCTACAGGACACGTAGGGTAATGTTGAGTCTACAGGACACGTAGGGTAATGTTGAGTCTACAGGACATGTAGGGTAATGTTGAGTCTACAGGACACGTAGGGTAATGTTGAGTCTACAGGACACGTAGGGTAATGTTGAGTCTACAGGACACGTAGGGTAATGTAGAGTCTACAGGACACATAGGGTAATGTTGAGTCTACAGGACACGTAGGGTAATGTAGAGTCTACAGGACACGTAGGGTAATGTAGAGTCTACAGGACACATAGGGTAATGTAGAGTCTACAGGACACATAGGGTAATGTAGAGTATAAATTACTCTGCAGATAGTCACTCCAGAGACACGAGCTCTGTTACACCATCTCTCCCTGTTTCACAGAAATGAAACACTCTCTCTACCACACACACACACACACACACACACACACACACACACACACACACAAGGGTCATTAGTGTCTTGTGACAGTTTTAAGTGATCCATGTTTGTTTTGACAGTTTGCTTTGACAGTTTGTTGCAACAGTGTGTGTGTGTGTGTGTGTTAAGGACATCAATGTTAGTTTGGTTAATGGATAAAACATAATCCCTATTCATGCTGAATAATGGGAACATGACTGGGTTTGAAAATCACTGAGGCTCGTACATTTTAACTACTGTGACTTCAACACAGCACGCAGAACTTAAAATAACTTAAAAGAATACCGTTTGGAACATGCAACATAGGACGTTACTATATTATTACCTACTGTAAACCTGTAGGCCTACAGTATTCAGTCTACTGTAAACCTGTAGGCCTACAGTATTCAGTCTACTGTAAACCTGTAGGCCTACAGTATTCAGTCTACTGTAAACCTGTAGGCCTATAGTATTCAGTCTACTGTAAACCTGTAGGCCTACAGTATTCAGTCTACTGTAAACCTGTAGGCCTACAGTATTCAGTCTACTGTAAACCTGTAGGCCTACAGTATTCAGTCTACTGTAAACCTGTAGGCCTACAGTATTCAGTCTACTGTAAACCTATAGGCCTACAGTATTCATTCTACTGTAAACCTGTAGGCCTACAGTATTCAGTCTACTGTAAACCTGTAGGCCTACAGTATTCAGTCTACTGTAAACCTGTAGGCCTATAGTATTCAGTCTACTGTAAACCTGTAGGCCTACAGTATTCAGTCTACTGTAAACCTGTAGGCCTATAGTATTCAGTCTACTGTAAACCTGTAGGCCTATAGTATTCAGTCTACTGTAAACCTGTAGGCCTACAGTATTCAGTCTACTGTAAACCTGTAGGCCTACAGTATTCAGTCTACTGTAAACCTGTAGGCCTACAGTATTCAGTCTACTGTAAACCTGTAGGCCTACAGTATTCAGTCTACTGTAAACCTGTAGGCCTACAGTATTCAGTCTACTGTAAACCTGTAGGCCTACATTATTCAGTCTACTGTAAACCTGTAGGCCTACAGTATTCAGTCTACTGTAAACCTGTAGGCCTATAGTATTCAGTCTACTGTAAACCTGTAGGCCTACAGTATTCAGTCTGCTGTAAACCTGTAGGCCTACAGTATTCAGTCTACTGTAAACCTGTAGGCCTACAGTATTCAGTCTACTGTAAACCTGTAGGCCTACAGTATTCAGTCTACTGTAAACCTGTAGGCCTATAGTATTCAGTCTACTGTAAACCTGTAGGCCTATAGTATTCAGCCTACTGTAAACCTGTAGGCCTATAGTATTCAGTCTACTGTAAATCTGTAGGCCTATAGTATTCAGTCTACTGTAAACCTGTAGGCCTATAGTATTCAGTCTACTGTAAACCTGTAGGCCTATAGTATTCAGTCTACTGTAAATCTGTAGGCCTATAGTATTCAGCCTACTGTAAACCTGTAGGCCTATAGTATTCAGTCTACTGTAAATCTGTAGGCCTATAGTATTCAGTCTACTGTAAATCTGTAGGCCTATAGTATTCAGTCTACTGTAAACCTGTAGGCCTACAGTATTCAGTCTACTGTAAATCTGTAGGCCTATAGTATTCAGTCTACTGTAAATCTGTAGGCCTATAGTATTCAGTCTACTGTAAATCTGTAGGCCTATAGTATTCAGTCTACTGTAAACCTGTAGGCCTATAGTATTCAGTCTACTGTAAACCTGTAGGCCTATAGTATTCAGTCTACTGTAAATCTGTAGGCCTATAGTATTCAGTCTACTGTAAACCTGTAGGCCTATAGTATTCAGTCTACTGTAAATCTGTAGGCCTATAGTATTCAGTCTACTGTAAACCTGTAGGCCTATAGTATTCAGTCTACTGTAAACCTGTAGGCCTACAGTATTATACACTGCTCAAAAAAATAAAGGGAACACTTAAACAACACAATGTAACTCCAAGTCAATCACACTTCTGTGAAATCAAACTGTCCACGTAGGAAGCAACACTGATTGACAATACATTTCACATGCTGTTGTGCAAATGGAATAGACAACAGGTGGAAATTATAGGCAATTAGCAAGACACCCCCCAATAAAGGAGTGGTTGTGCAGGTGGTGACCACAGACCACTTCTCAGTTCCTATGCTTCCTGGCTGATGTTTTGGTCACTTTTGAATGCTGGCGGTGCTTTCACTCTAGTGGTAGCATGAGACGGAGTCTACAACCCACACAAGTGGCTCAGGTAGTGCAGCTCATCCAGGATGGCACATCAATGCAAGCTGTGGCAAGAAGGTTTGCTGTGTCTGTCAGCGTAGTGTCCAGAGCATGGAGGCGCTACCAGGAGACAGGCCAGTACATCAGGAGACGTGGAGGAGGCCGTAAGAGGGCAACAACCCAGCAGCAGGACCGCTACCTCCGCCTTTGTGCAAGGAGGAGCAGGAGCACTGCCAGAACCCTGCAAAATGACCTCCAGCAGGCCACAAATGTGCATGTGTCTGCTCAAACGGTCAGAAACAGACTCCATGAGGGTGGTATGAGGGCCCGACGTCCACAGGTGGGGGTTGTGCTTACAGCCCAACACCGTGCAGGACGTTTGGCATTTGCCAGAGAACACCAAGATTGGCAAATCCGCCACAGATGAAAGCAGGTTCACACTGAGCACATGTGACAGACGTGACAGTCTGGAGACGCCGTGGAGAATGTTCTGCTGTCAGCAGTTCTTGCAAGAGGAAGGCATTGATGCTATGGACTGGCCCGCCCGTTCCCCAGACCTGAATCCAATTGAGCACATCTGGACATCATGTCTCGCTCCATCCACCAACGCCACGTTGCACCACAGACTGTCCAGGAGTTGGCGGATGCTTTAGTCCAGGTCTGGGAGGAGATCCCTCAGGAGACCATCCGCCACCTCATCAGGAGCATGCCCAGGCGTTGTAGGGAGGTCATACAGGCACGTGGAGGCCACACACACTACTGAGCCTCATTTTGACTTGTTTTAAGGACATCAAAGTTGGATCAGCCTGTAGTGTGGTTTTCCACTTTCATTTTCAGTGTGACTCCAAATCCAGACCTCCATGGGTTGATACATTTGATTTCCATTGATAATTTTTGTGTGATTTTGTTGTCAGCACATTCAACTATGTAAAGAAAAAAGTATTTAATAAGAATATTTCATTCATTCAGATCTAGGATGTGTTATTTTAGTGTTCCCTATATTTTTTTGAGCAGTGTATTAGTGATGTCACTCTTGCTGCTGGTGATTCTCTGATCCACGCAGACGACACCATTCTGTATACATCTGGCCCTTCTTTGGACACCGTATTAACAAACCTCCAGAAGAGCTTCAATGCCATACAACTCTCCTTCCGTGGCCTTCAACTGCTCTTAAAAGCTAGTAAAACTAAATGCATGCTCTTCAACCGATCGCTACCTGCACCTACCCGCCCGTCCAGCATCACTACTCTGGACGGTTCTGACTTAGAATACGTGGACAACTACAAATACCTGGGTGTCTGGTTAGACTGTAAACTCTCCTTCCAGACTCACATTAAACATCTTCAATCCTAAATTAAATCTAGAATCGGCTTCCTACTTTGCAACAAAGCATCCTTCACTCATGCTGCCAAACATACCCTTGTAAAACTGGCCATCCTACCAATCCTCGACTTCGGCGACGTCACTCAGCAAATTGGATGCAGTCTATCACAGTGCCATCCGTTTTGTCACCAAAGCCCCATATACTACCAACCACTGCGACCTGTACGCTCTCGTTGGCTGGCCCTCGCTTCATACTCGTCGCCAAACCCACTGACTCCATGTCATCTACAAGTCTCTAGGTAAAGCCCTGCCTTATCTCAGCTCACTGGTCACCATAGCAGCACCCACCCGTAGCACGTGCTCCAGCAGGTATATCTCTCTGGTCATCCCCAAAACCAATTATTTCTTTGGCCACCTCTCCTTCCAGTTGTCTGCTGCCAATGACTGGAACGAACTACAAAAATCTCTGAAACTGGAAACACTTATCTCCCTCACTAGCTTTAAGCACCAACTGTCAGAGCACCTCACAGATTACTGCACCTGTACATAGCCCACCTATAATTTAGCCCAAACAACTACCTCTCCCCCTACTGCATTTATTTATTTTGCTCCTTTGCACCCCATTATTTCTATCTCTACTTTGCACATTCTTCCACTGCAAATCTACCATTCCAGTGTTTTACTTGCTATATTGTATTTACCTTGCCACCATGGCCTTTTTTTGCATTTACCTCCCTTCTCACCTCATTTGCTCACATCGTATATAGACTTACAATTATTTTACGCAAACCAGACTGCACCATTCTCTTTTTTTTAAATGTTCTTTTACGGAAAAACGTTTCAAATGATTTATATTTTTACTTTTGATACTTACGTATATTTAAAAAAATAAATAAATAAATACTTTTAGACTTTTACTCAAGTAGACAGACGACTTCTGTCATGAACGTTTAAAAAAGATGATGTAAAAAGCAGTTCCGAAAACCATCGGCCGCTTCTCCGAATGTGGTCACTAGTATATTATGGGGGAAGGGCATCAGATAAACTGAAACTGGCGTGGATTCCTGCTTCACAACGACACTGTTTGAAAAGTGAAGAGACTGGTTCTTTTTCTGTGAAGCGACAGTTTTACTATAAATGTTGACTGGAAGCGAAACCCGCCAGAGAGAAGCTAGAGAGACACCCCTGGCGGAGAGGACAGTTACTGAGGATTTCTCAGAAACGGTGTTCACTTTAAAACGAAAGCGAAACGGATGTGTGTTGGTGTAGTGTACGGTCCTGAAGGTTTATTTAGCTCCTTACCGATCACCAGCGGACAGATGATTAAACCAACAAGGAGAGAGAGAGGCCGTGACAGACAATGTGGATATACTATACCGTCGGAGTACGGCGTCTTCTCTCTACTAGTCTGGACGTTTATTGATGATCAAGAACAGAATTAATACCGCTGGGATTCTGTGATTAAAAACGGATTCTGCGTCGGAAAATATAAAAAGTGCATCAGAAAAAAAAACGACATTGCACTCGTTTTGCAAAACGGTAAGAATATTTTAACATGGCTGCCTATTGCGGATTTGATCTTCTTTCAAATAGATTTGAGTTTTGTTTCGCAACACTGACTATTGTGCAATTCAATTGCGCCGTAATAAAGCAACCTGACAATACACCATTTTCTACATAATAAATGACATATTGTCATAAAATACATTTTTTGGGGGGGGGACTAGACAACAGTCAACAGGACCACCAGTATAATATACTCATTTAAAACACGATTCCCCGTTTGCTTTATAGCGGCAAGGTTGGGGCCAGTGAAACAGGACGAACTTAGGACACATCTACTACTAATATCTACTGCCATATAAACTACAACATTATTGTCTGGAGTCTAGTTAACTGTGAACAGCTTTTAGAGTTGGGATGGTTTAAATCAACGTCAATTTACTTCGCTAGGACGGAGAATGTTTAGAATCCACGTTCGTTCTCTTGGCAACAGTTGTCATTGTTCTGGGGGACTATCAGTTAGTTAAATGGTTGGTAGGCAGATACAGACAGACCCGGTAGGCAGATACAGACAGACCCGGCAGGTGGGTAGGTAGGCAGATACAGACAGACCAGGTAGGTAGGTAGGTTGGTAGGTAGGCAGATACAGACAGACCAGGTAGGTAGGTAGGTTGGTAGGTAGGCAGATACAGACAGACCAGGTAGGTAGGTAGGCAGGTAGGTAGGCAGATACAGACAGACCAGGTAGGTTGGTAGGTAGGCAGATACAGACAGACCAGGTAGGTAGGTAGGTTGGTAGGTAGGCAGATACAGACAGACCAGGTAGGTAGGTAGGTAGGCAGATACAGACAGACCAGGTAGGTAGGTAGGTTGGTAGGCAGGCAGGCAGATACAGACAGACCAGGTAGGTAGGTTGGTAGGTAGGCAGGCAGATACAAACAGACCAGGTAGGTAGGTTGGTAGGTAGGCAGATACAGACAGACCAGGTAGGTAGGTTGGTAGGTAGGCAGGCAGATACAGACAGACCAGGTAGGTTGGTAGGTAGGCAGGCAGATACAGATAGACCCGGTAGGTTGGCAGGTAGGCAGGCAGGCAGATACAGACAGACCCGGTAGGTTGGCAGGTAGACCGGCAGGTAGGCAGGCAGATACAGATAGACCCGGTAGGTTGGCAGGTAGGCAGGCAGGCAGATACAGATAGAACCGGTAGGTAGGTAAGCAGGCAGATACAGACAGACCCGGTAGGTTGGCAGGTAGACAGACAGATACAGACAGACCCGGTAGGTAGGCAGGTAGACAGACAGACCCGGAAGGTAGGCAGGTAGACAGACAGACGGCTGTAATGTTCTCTGATGTTGTGGTTGTAACTCACGGCGCGTCACAGCGCTGTGTCGACGTCTAACATTGATGTCATTGTACATAATTACTGACTTCTAGATAGACAGCTGTTTCTTAGCCTCGGCATGGGGCCTGTTAGGCTGGGTCTCTGTAAAGCACTTTGTGACCACGAGGCCACTGAGGTACAAACAAACTAACAGTTAACGGTGATAACTGTAGACATTTTAGGCAGGTTTCCATTGAGCCGGGTTTAATTAGACAAACAACATATATATATATATATATATGAGAGAGAGAGACAGATATTTCACTTTATATATTCACTTTATATATTATTTACCTCACTTGCTTTGGCAATGTTAACACGTTTCCCATGCCAATAAAGCCCTTGAATTGAATTGAGAGAGAGAGACAGAGAGAGAGAGACAGAGAGAGAGAGAGACAGAGAGAGACAGAGAGAGAGAGAGAGAGACAGAGAGACAGAGAGAGACAGAGAGACAGAGAGAGACAGAGAGACAGAGAGAGACAGAGAGACAGAGAGAGAGAGAGACAGAGAGAGAGACAGAGAGAGAGAGACAGAGAGAGAGACAGAGAGACAGAGAGAGAGAGAGAGAGAGGAGAGAGAGAGGTGTCATGGAAACGGTAGAGATAGGAGACATTTTCCAAAGGTCGACAACATTTTATCCGTTGAACAGGGGTGGATTTTTCTATCTGTCTAACTTTCTTTATTAAAAAAACCCAAAACAAATGATGATCGAAACTGTGTATTTATTTATTTTATTTTTTTAAATAAAATAATTGCTTTCGACTTGCTTTTCAATGAGAATGACAGATCTATAGTTCACATTTCTTACATATTTACAGTGTTAAATGGAAACGCACCATAGTAGGCAGCTGTCATTCTATTTTCTACGGAAAACTTTTCTAAATGTTGATTAAAAAAAATATATATTAAAATAAATAATCACTGGACAAGTTAATGGAAACATAGATCTTATCAGAAGTGGTAGTAGTAGTCGTGGTCTGACGGTCTCTATCTCTCTCTTAGGATGCCAGGGAACTGTGTAGCGATGGGAGAGGGTTGGGACCGCTCTCCCCTGTAGGATGGTCGCTCACAGCGCTGTGGAAGAACAAGACACAACAACAAAAGCACCATCGTCATCGTCATCACCTTCTAGACCTCTAGGCGCCTCCTCCACCTTCCTCTCGACTCCACACTCGGACCACCACACAACCTCACCACCACCATCATCATCGTCATCGTCATCATCAGTCTCCCAGTCACACCGTCCGCGCCCATCCAACCAGTGTGTGGCGTCCCCTATCCCAGGACCAGACCTGTTAGACCACCAGCCCCCTCTTCCCCTCCTGGACCCAGTGCCCACCCACTTTCCTCTGTTCCCCTGCAAGGTAGACTTCCTGTTGATCACTCGGACGGCCGCCATGTTGGAACGTTCCGGCTTCTACTGGGGCCCGCTAGGAGTGGAGGAGGTAATTACACAATCTTATCAATTTATCTGATCAGAACCTGGTTTCCTCTCGAGGTTTTCTTCCTCGGTTTTCTGGGCCTTTCTAGGGAGTCTTATTTCCTAGGTTTTCTGGGCCTTTCTAGGGGAGTGTTATTTCCTAGGTTTTCTGGGCCTTTCTAGGGAGTTTTATTTCCTAGGTTTTCTGGGCCTTTCTAGGGGAGTTTTATTTCCTCGGTTTTCTGGGCCTTTCTAGGGGAGTTTTATTTCCTAGGTTTTCTGGGCCTTTCTAGGGGAGTTTTATTTCCTAGGTTTTCTGGGCCTTTCTAGGGGAGTTTTATTTCCTAGGTTTTCTGGGCCTTTCTAGGGGAGTTTTATTTCCTCGGTTTTCTGGGCCTTTCTAGGGGAGTTTTATTTCCTCGGTTTTCTGGGCCTTTCTAGGGGAGTTTTATTTCCTCGGTTTCCTGGGCCTTTCTAGGGGAGTTTTATCTCCTTGGTTTTCTGGGCCTTTCTAGGGGAGTTTTATTTCCTCGGTTTTCTGGGCCTTTCTAGGGGAGTTTTATTTCCTCGGTTTCCTGGGCCTTTCTAGGGGAGTTTTATTTCCTAGGTTTTCTGGGCCTTTCTAGGGGAGTTTTATTTCCTCAGTTTTCTGGGCCTTTCTAGGGGAGTTTTATTTCCTCGGTTTTCTGGGCCTTTCTAGGGGAGTTTTATTTCCTCGGTTTTCTGGGCCTTTCTAGGGGAGTTTTATTTCCTAGGTTTCCTGGGCCTTTCTAGGGGAGTTTTATTTCCTCGGTTTTCTGGGCCTTTCTAGGGGAGTTTTATTTCCTCGGTTTTCTGGGCCTTTCTAGGGGAGTTTTATTTCCTCGGTTTCCTGGGCCTTTCTAGGGGAGTTTTATTTCCTCGGTTTCCTGGGCCTTTCTAGGGGAGTTTTATATAAACCTTTCACAACAATAATTGTCAGAGTAAAGGAACAGAGACAGCTGTCATTAATGTATTAAACTGATAAATAAGAGATTTCAAAATCCAACGAGATCAACATGAAGTTAAAGGAGAAGTCATTTTTTTATTTTACAACCAAATCTTTTTGATGTTAATTCTGTCCTCCTCCTCCTCCTCCTCTCGCAGGCTCACAATCGACTGAAGGACGTTGCCACGGGAACATTCTTGATCCGGGACAGTCGTCAGACAGACGTCTTCTTCACGCTGTCCTATCGCGCGGCCAACGGCCCGGTCAGCGTACGCATCGTCTATAAGGGACAACGGTTCAGCCTGGCAGGAAGTGAGCACTCTTTCCCCTGCCTCTTCCTCCTGCTCGAACACTACATTAATTCCTCTAAGAAAAGCCTGACCGTTCCGTACAGGAAGCAGCGCCCTACGCTCCAGGAACTGTGCAGGAAACAGGTCGCGGAGTCGTGTGGCGGTGAGGTGGAACGGGTCGCCAGGGTCCCCGTCAACCCAGTCCTAAAACACTTCCTGTTAGAGTTCCCGTACAGGATATGATGTCACAGGGGATGCCGTTGAGGCGGGACTGATTTGGATCGGGTCGGTACTGAAGGGTACATACAGGATATGATGTCACAGGGGATGCCGTTGAGGCGGGACTTGATTTGGATCGGTTGCTTTGAAACTAGAGACCGGGTCGTGGTTAGAAACGAGGTCAGAGTTCAAAACCGCACCCTATTCTCTAAACGGTGCACTACTCGACAAGGTCATAGGTCACACTTGGTTTGGGTTTATCCGGTTTGGTGGTGGTCCCTGGAGGATTTTAAGGGACCGTATATATGTGGACCACAACAACAGGTTATGGAGCGACTGCATTAAAGAACCACCACCGGGGGTTCTGGTTGTGTTCTGATCCGGGTCGCTGACCCTGTGAGGTGGACGGTTTGATTAGTGGACTGGTTCTGCCGTTGTAGGCAGGGCTGGGTTCGCTGTAGCACGACAACTCAAGCACAGCATCAATACTTTACAATGTTTACAATGTTGTTTACAAACTTTACAACGACCAGGAATGTTTACGCTACACAATATTACAGTACTGTATGTATAACTGTGTACTCTCTGGTACTAACAGGTATAACTGTGTACTCTCTGGTACTAACAGGTATAACTGTGTACTCTCTGGTACTAATGGGTATAACTTTGTATTATGTAGTACTGCCGGGTACAACTGTGTACTCTCTGGTACTAATGGGTATAACTGTGTACTCTCTAGTACTAATGGGTATAACTGTGTACTATGTAGTACTGGCGGGTATAACTGTGTACTCTCTGGTACTAACAGGTATAACTGTGTACTATGTAGTACTAATGAGTAACTGTGTACTATGTAGTACTAATGAGTATAACTGTGTACTATGCATCATATCTGCTGTGCAGACTACCTCTAGGGGTGTTTTCATGGATAATAAATATGACATATATATTTCAGCCCCGTCTTCCTGTCGGTCTGTGTGTTGCTGTTAGACAATATTTTATTCTCTAATGCGCCTTATCAGTTAACAACAAATTCTTATTTTACAATGACGGTCCTACCCCCCCAGACAGAGACGGAAAGACAGAGAGACGGACAGACAGAGAGACGGACAGACAGAGAGACGGACAGACAGAGAGACGGACAGACAGAGAGACGGACAGAGACGGACAGACAGAGAGACGGACAGACAGAGAGACGGACAGACAGAGAGACGGACAGACAGAGAGACGGAGAGACAGAGAGACGGACAGACAGAGAGACAGACAGAGAGACAGACAGGTGTAACAGACAGAGAGACAGGTATAACAGACAGAGACAGGTATAACAGACAGACAGAGAGACAGTGTGTGTGGTTGCTGTGACAACACTGGGTACAGTAGGTAACCGCAGTGACACATCAATGTGACAGATGGGCTGAGCTATGATAGTAAACGCTCTGTGTGTGTGTGTGTGTGTGTGTGGTGTGTGTGTGTGGTGTGTGGGGGGGTCTATTACAGGAACATGTAGAGAAGTGAAGAATCAGAAGGTCTGTCAGTAAAATATGTTTCTGTCAGAAGAAGGGAGGGGCCGGGTACCAGAATGTCTCGGCGTGTGGGTGGTGTTTCTGTGTGTGGTGTGTGTGTGTGTGTGGTGTGTGTGTGTGGTTAGTCAGAACGGCCAGTAATGACTAATAAAGGTGAAAGGTCGATAACCTTCGTTGTAAATGATCTGATAATAATGACGAGGAGGGAAACACAAACCTGTCAAATGATGACTGGTCACATGACTATCAGATGATTAAATACAGAACCAGAACCAATACAGAACCAGGACCAATACAGAACAAGGACCAATACAGAACCAGAACCAATACAGAACCAGGACCAATACAGAACAAGGACCAATACAGAACCAGGACCAATACAGAACCAGGACCAATACAGAACCAGGACCAAACCGTAGATCAAATAATGCTGAGATTGTGTGTGTGTGTGTTTCATTCATAGTATTTCAGGTTTAGAGAAGTGAAGAGTTTCAGGTGTTGGACAGAGTTCTGTGGAAGTACACACACACACACACACACACACACACACACACACACACACACACACACACACACACACACACACAATCTCAGCATTATTTGATCAACGGTTCCCCAGAATTCTCTAAAAAGGAGCCTTGTTCTCTCTCTCCGTCTGGCAATGTGGAGACACAAACCCAGTCACTGATGTAGAACACCAGGTGTGCTGTTTATACATGGGATTTCCCTGATGTCGTCATTATCACTGAGCCGTTCATATTCATATCTCTCTTTCTTCTGTCTCCCCTCCTTTCTCTCCTCTCTCTGTCTCTCCTCCATTCCTCTATCCTCCCCTTTAAACTCTGTCTCCCCTCCATTCCTCTATCCTCCCCTTTAATCTCTGTCTCCCCTCCATTCCTCTATCCTCCCCTTTAATCCCTGTCTCCCCTCCATTCCTCTATCCTCTCCTTTAATCCCTGTCTCTCCTCCATTCCTCTATCCTCCCCTTTAATCTCTGTCTCTCCTCCATTCCTCTATCCTCCCCTTTAATCTCCGTCTCTCCTCCATTCCTCTATCCTCCCCTTTAATCTCCGTCTCTCCTCCATTCCTCTATCCTCCCCTTTAATCTGTCTCTCCTCCATTCCTCTATCCTCCCCTTTAATCTCCGTCCCCTTTCTTTCCTCACTCTGCCTCCTTTCTCTCCTCTGTCTCCCCTCCTTTCCTCTCTGTCTCCTTTCTCTCCTCTCTGTCTCCTTTCTCTCCTCTCTGTCTCCTCTCATTTCCTTTCTTTCCTCTCTGTCTCCTTTCTCTCTGTCTCCTTTCTCTCCTCACTCTGTCTCCTCTCCTTTCTCTCCTCACTCTGCCTCCTTTCTTTCCTCTGTCTCCTCTGTCTCCTCTCTGTCTCCTTTCTCTCCTCTCTCTGTCTCCTTTCTCTCCTCTCTGTCTCCTTTCACTCCTCTCTCTGTCTCCCCTGCTATGTAGGCCTGTCTTACCAATTCAATAATATTGGGGCTTGTTCCAACATTGAAGCCGACGCGGTTTCAGGAGACCATTTTGTCGTCATAACGACACATTATTATTTGGTAGATCAGTCAGTTCAGTAACAATTTACCCAAAATGCATCACACAATGACATGATCTGGAACACAAGCCCTCTTTAAGAGCTGTGGTTAGACACACACATCACACGCACTTAGCAGCCTTCGATTACCAGGAACACACACACACACGTTTCCCTGAAGAGACTAAGACAGAACAGAACAAACAGCCGGTGACAGACCACATGAAAACACAGTTTGGTTCTCTTTCCATCTCTCGCTACTGTGATGTACAGTTCTCTATCCTCCTCGTCTCTCTCTCTACTGTGATGTACAGTTCTCTATCCTCCTCGTCTCTCTCTCTACTGTGATGTACAGTTCTCTATCCTCCTCGTCTTAATGCATCTATCTCTCTCTGTGCGTGTGTGAGAGACAATCCCAGTCTAACAGGTCTCTTCTTGTCACTCTGTAGCTCCGTGGTGGGACCTCTCCCCTCCCCCTCACCTCCTCTCTTTCCTGTCTTCTAGGCCACGCTGCGGAGAAAGAGAGACAGGCAGAGAGATGGAGAGACAGAGACATATTTGCATCTTATTGAAAGAAGTTGAACCAAAACATCCCTTATAGAGCTAGCTAGGTATTCTAACCAAGTTGACGTCTCTGAAACATCCCTTATAGAGCTAGCTAGGTATTCTAACCATGTTGACGTCTCTGAAACATCCCTTATAGAGCTAGCTAGGTATTCTAACCATGCTGTGTCTCTGAAACATCCCTTATAGAGCTAGCTAGGTATTCTAACCAAGTTGACGTCTCTGAAACATCCCTTATAGAGCTAGCTAGGTATTCTAACCAAGCTGTGTCTCTGAAACATCCCTTATAGAGCTAGCTAGGTATTCTAACCATGTTGTGTCTCTGAAACATCCCTTATAGAGCTAGCTAGGTATTCTAACCAAGCTGTGTCTCTGAAACATCCCTTATAGAGCTAGCTAGGTATTCTAACCAAGCTGTGTTTCTGAAACATCCCTTATAGAGCTAGCTAGGTATTCTAACCAAGCTGTGTCTCTGAAACATCCCTTATAGAGCTAGCTAGGTATTCTAACCAAGCTGTGTCTCTGAAACATCCCTTATAGAGCTAGCTAGGTATTCTAACCAAGCTGTGTCTCTGAAACATCCCTTATAGAGCTAGCTAGGTATTCTAACCAAGCTGTGTCTCTGAAACAGCCCTTATAGAGCTAGCTAGGTATTCTAACCATGTTGTGTCTCTGAAACATCCCTTATAGAGCTAGCTAGGTATTCTAACCAAGCTGTGTCTCTGAAACATCCCGTATAGAGCTAGCTAGGTATTCTAACCAAGCTGTGTCTCTGAAACATCCCTTATAGAGCTAGCTAGGTATTCTAACCAAGCTGTGTCTCTGAAACATCCCTTATAGAGCTAGCTAGGTATTCAAACCAAGTTGTGTCTCTGAAACATCCCTTATAGAGCTAGCTAGGTATTCTAACCAAGCTGTGTCTCTGAAAAATCCCTTATAGAGCTAGCTAGGTATTCTAACCAAGTTGACGTCTGAAACATCCCTTATAGAGCTAGCTAGGTATTCTACACATGTTGTGTCTCTGAAACATCCCTTATAGAGCTAGCTAGGTATTCTAACCAAGCTGTGTCTCTGAAACATCCCTTATAGAGCTAGCTAGGTATTCTAACCAAGCTGTGTCTCTGAAACATCCCTTATAGAGCTAGCTAGGTATTCTAACCAAGCTGTGTCTCTGAAACATCCCTTATAGAGCTAGCTAGGTATTCTAACCAAGCTGTGTCTCTGAAACATCCCTTATAGAGCTAGCTAGGTATTCTAACCAAGCTGTGTCTCTGAAACATCCCTTATAGAGCTAGCTAGGTATTCTAACCAAGCTGTGTCTCTGAAACATCCCTTATAGAAATAGCTAGGTATTCTACACATGTTGTGTCTCTGAAACATCCCTTATAGAGCTAGCTAGGTATTCTAACCAAGCTGTGTCTCTGAAACATCCCTTATAGAGCTAGCTAGGTATTCTAACCAAGTTGTGTCTCTGAAACATCCCTTATAGAGCTAGCTAGGTATTCTAACCAAGTTGTGTCTCTGAAACAGCCCTTATAGAGCTAGCTAGGTATTCTAACCAAGCTGTGTCTCTGAAACATCCCTTATAGAGCTAGCTAGGTATTCTAACCAAGCTGTGTCTCTGAAACATCCCTTATAGAGCTAGCTAGGTATTCACACCACAGTACTACCTAACACACCACAGCACTACCTAACACACCACAGTACTACCTAACACACCACAGTACTACCTAACACACCACAGCACTATCTAACACACCACAGCACTACCTAACACACCACAGCACTACCTAACACACCACAGCACTACCCAACACACCACAGTACTACCTAACACACCACAGTACTACCTAACACACCACAGTACTACCTAACACACCACAGTACTACCTAACACACCACAGTACTACCTAACACACCACAGCACTACCTAACACACCACAGTACTACCTAACACACCACAGTACTATAGGTTTAACACACCACAGTACTACCTAACACACCACAGTACTATAGGTTTAACACACCACAGTACTACCTAACACACCACAGCACTACCTAACACACCACAGTACTACCTAACACACCACAGTACTACCTAACACACCACAGTACTACCCAACACACCACAGCACTACCTAACACACCACAGCACTACCTAACACACCACAGCACTACCTAACACACCACAGCACTACCTAACACACCACAGCACTACCTAACACACCACAGCACTACCTAACACACCACAGCACTACCTAACACACCACAGCACTACCTAACACACCACAGCACTACCTAACACACCACAGTACTACCTAACACACCACAGTACTACCTAACACACCACAGTACTACCTAACACACCACAGCACTACCTAACACACCACAGCACTACCTAACACACCACAGCACTACCTAACACACCACAGCACTACCTAACACACCACAGTACTACAGGTCCAAGTCAGTAGAATCATTTATTACAGATTTTTAATTCATTTCTTTGTTGGTAATGTAACATGAATTACAGGTTTAAAAGCTGATAGCATTTACAGAGCATACAAACTTACTGAAACACTAGAGCCTAGAGGGAGGGGGGAGGGGGGAGAGAGCATACAAACTTACTGAAACACTAGAGACAGACTTTACTAAGCAGGGAGCATATTTACACTATGGGCAGAGGGGGGTAGGGGGGAGAGAGAAAGAGAGAAAGAGGGGGAAAGAGAGAGAGGGAGAGAGAGGGGGAAAGAGAGAGGGAGAGAGAGGGGGAAAGAGAGAGGGAGAGAAAGGGGGGAAGAGAGGGAGAGAGTAGGAGAGAGAGTGAGTGGGAGAGAGAGAGAGAGAGAGAGAGAGAGTGAGTGGGAGAGAGAGTGAGTGGGAGAGAGAGTGAGTGGGAGAGAGAGAGAGAGAGAGAGAGAGAGAGTGAGTGGGAGAGAGAGTGAGTGGGAGAGAGAGAGAGAGAGAGAGAGAGTGAGTGGGAGAGAGAGAGAGAGAGAGAGAGAGAGAGAGTGAGTGGGAGAGAGAGAGAGAGAGAGAGAGAAAGCAAGCAGGGGAGATGGAGGGAGGACAACATAGTTGCAGTGTGATCTTTGCTCCAGTCGTTAAACAGAATCACAACTTATTGATCTTTTTATTACTGATTACATGTCCCCCCCCTCCTCCCCTCCCCCTCCCCTATCGATTAGCTCTCTAGATTCCTGCAGCTAGATAAGGGTCAGCACATCGACAGGTTAACAGGACGACAGGTGAAGTGGCACCTCGACCCCGAGGTCAGTTTAGAGTTGACCTCCGTATCGGTTCAGGTTACGGAGCTGAAGACTCTACGCTGATCCTAGATCTGTGCCTAAAGGGAAACGTCTAAATCACATTCAGCCCGACTGCTGGTGCTCTCCCACTGAGGCATAGCAAGGGGGAAACAACCTACCCACTGATTCAGACTCTCTGATGGTTGAGGACAGGACTGGGGGGGTTTAGTAACCTAATCCCATCAGGACTGGGGGGGTTTAGTAACCTAATCCCATCAAGACTGGGGGGGTTTAGTAACCTAATCCCATCAGGACTGGGGGGGTTTAGTAACCTAATCCCATCAGGAGTGGGGGGGTTTAGTAACCTAATCCCATCAGGACTGGGGGGGTTAGTAACCTAATCCCATCAGGACTGGGGGGGTTTAGTAACCTAATCCTATCAGGACTGGGGGGGTTTAGTAACCTAATCCCATCAGGACTGGGGGGGTTTAGTAACCTAATCCCATCAGGACTGGGGGGGTTTAGTAACCTAATCCCATCAGGACTGGGGGGGTTTAGTAACCTAATCCCATCAGGAGTGGGGGGGTTTAGTAACCTAATCCCATCAGGACTGGGGGGGTTTAGTAACCTAATCCCATCAGGACTGGGGGGGTTTAGTAACCTAATCCCATCAGGACTGGGGGGGTTTAGTAACCTAATCCTATCAGGACTGGGGGGGTTTAGTAACCTAATCCCATCAGGACTGGGGGGGTTTAATAACCTAATCCCATCAGGACTGGGGGGGTTTAGTAACCTAATCCCATCAGGACTGGGGGGGTTTAGTAACCTAATCCCATCAGGACTGGGGGGGTTTAGTAACCTAATCCCATCAGGACTGGGGGGGTTAGTAACCTAATCCCATCAGGACTGGGGGGGTTTAGTAACCTAATCCCATCAGGACTGGGGGGGTTTAGTAACCTAATCCCATCAGGACTGGGGGGGTTAGTAACCTAATCCCATCAGGACTGGGGGGGTTTAGTAACCTAATCCCATCAGGACTGGGGGGGTTAGTAACCTAATCCCATCAGGACTGGGGGGGTTTAGTAACCTAATCCCATCAGGACTGGGGGGGTTTAGTAACCTAATCCCATCAGGACTGGGGGGGTTAGTAACCTAATCCCATCAGGACTGGGGGGGTTAGTAACCTAATCCCATCAGGACTGGGGGGGTTAGTAACCTAATCCCATCAAGACTGGGGGGGTTAGTAACCTAATCCCATCAGGACTGGGGGGGGTTAGTAACCTAATCCCATCAGGACTGGGGGAGTTAGTAACCTAATCCCATCAAGACTGGGGGGGTTAGTAACCTAATCCCATCAGGACTGGGGGGGGTTAGTAACCTAATCCTATCATGACTGGGGGGGGGGGTTTAGTAACCTAATCCTATCAGGACTGGGGGGGGGGGGGTTAGTAACCTAATCCTATCATGACTGGGGGGGGGGGGGGGGGGGTTAGTAACCTAATTCTATCATGACTGGGGGGGGTTTAGTAACCTAATCCTATCAGGACTGGGGGGGGGGGGGGGTTAGTAACCTAATCCTATCATGACTGGGGGGGGGGGGGGGGGGTTAGTAACCTAATCCTATCAGGACTGGGGGGGGGTTTAGTAACCTAATCCTATCATGACGGGGGGGGGGGGTTTAGTAACCTAATCCTAGCAGGACTGATAGAGAGTCAAAGTGAGGGCAGTGACCCACACCATAATGTTAAATGACAGACATACAATAGAGACTTATTTGAAACCTTCAAAGTGCGCGCACACACACACACACACACACACACACACACACACACACACACACACACACACACACACACACACACACACACACACACACACACACACACACACACACACACAGTTGTGTGTTGTAATGTCTTTATGAGAGAGTCTTTGTGCAGTAGAACAATGGAACGCTGAGAGGAGTCTAAAAGCTCTTCTATAAAGCAACAGAAACTGCTGGAGCTCACAGGAACACTCCTCTCTCTCTCTCTGTCTCTGTCTCTCTCCCCCATCTCTCTCTCTGTCTCTCTCCCCCATCTCTCTCTCTCTGTCTCTCTCTCTGTCTCTCTCCCCCATCTCTCTCTCTGTCTCTGTCTCTCTCCCCCATCTCTCTCTCTGTCTCTCTCCCCCATCTCTCTCTCTCTGTCTCTCTCTCTGTCTCTCTCCCCCATCTCTCTCTCTGTCTCTCTCCCCCATCTCTCTCTCTCTCTCTGTCTCTCTCCCCCATCTCTCTTTCTGTCTCTCTCCCCCATCTCTCTCTCTCTCTCTGTCTCTCTCCCCCATCTCTCTCTCTGTCTCTCTCCCCCATCTCTCTCTCTGTCTCTCTCCCTCTCTCTCTCCCCCATCTCTCTCTCTGTCTCTGTCTCTCTCCCCCATCTCTCTCTGTCTCTCTCCCCCATCTCTCTCTCTCTGTCTCTGTCTCTCCCCCATCTCTCTCTCTCTCTCTGTCTCTCTCCCCCATCTCTCTCTCTGTCTCTCTCCCTCTCTCTCTCCCCCATCTCTCTCTCTGTCTCTGTCTCTCTCCCCCATCTCTCTCTCTGTCTCTCTCCCCCATCTCTCTCTCTCTGTCTCTCTCCCCCATCTCTCTCTCTCTGTCTCTCTGTCTCTCTCTCTCTCCCCCATCTCTCTCTCTGTCTCTCTCTCTCGCTCCTCTCTCTCTGTCTCTCTCCCCCATCTCTCTCTCTCTGTCTCTCTCTCTCTCTGTCTCTCTCTCTCCCTCTCTCTCTGTCTCTCTCCCTCTCTCTCTGTCTCTCTCTCTCTCCCCCATCTATCTCTCTGTCTCTCTCCCCCCTCTCTCTCTCTCCCCCCTCTCTCTGTCTCTCTCCCCCCTCTCCCTGTCTCTCTCTCTGCAGAGACAGGGATCTGCTCTCTCTACTGCTGTGTGAGAGACAGAGACGGGGATCCACACTCCTCTGGTCGTTAGCCATGTGAGAGCAGGCTGGTGAATCTAGTGGGAGGAGCCAGAGAGCTGGTCAAAACAACTGGAAAGGGAGGGGTGATTTTAGAGAGGCGGGACAACTCTCCTATCCTATCACACAGGGTGTGGGTGTGTCCTCTTTAATCAGGGTGGGTGTGTCCTCTTTAATCAGGGTGTTTCTGTGGGTGTGTCCTCTAATCACGGTGTTTCTGTGGGCGTGTCCTCTTTAATCACGCTGTTTCGGTGGGTGTGTCCTCTTTCGGAGGTGTGCCTTTCTCTGCTTCCTCTCCCGTGGGTGTGTCCTGACCAGTCTCCTCCCCTTCTGATGCAGCTGAAAGGGGTGTGTCTCCCTCTGCCTCTAGGGGCGTGTCTTGCTCAGTGGGCGTTCCCATCTCTGCTTCAGCCGTCTCTTGAATTGTTGTTTCGGTTTCAGTCTCCTCCTCCTCCTCTTCCTCCTCCTCCTCTTCCTCCATCGCCGAACCTTCCACTTCCTCCTTTGGCTCCTTCCCTTCTCTCTTCTCTAGCTCCTCCTCCTCCTCCTCCTCTCTGATAGCCGTATCAGTGCCGAGGTGTGTGTGTGAGCCGAGTGCGTGTAGGTGGTCAGCCGGGGGCAGCAGGGTCAGTGACTCGACGCTCAGAGAGTCTGCGTTGTCGTCGGTCAGTAGAGAGATGTTAGGCTGGGAGGCAGGGGTGAGGCTGGGGGCCAGGACAGACGGGACAGGGGAACAAGACCCGGTTAACTCTCCTCCTCTTCCTCCTGCCTCTCCACCGGAGGACGAAGGAGGAGTGCGCTCCAAGAACGTCTCCTCATCTGAGGAGGAAGAGGGGTTAATGTTAGCTCAACCGGTTAGCTGCAGCTACAGACGACTGCTATCTAAGCCTAGCATCGAAAGCTAACAATAGCTACAGACGACTGCTATCTAAGCCTAGCATCTAGAGCTAACGATCGCTACAGACAACTGCTATCTAAGCCTAGCATAAAGCTATCTGTAGCTATCGTTAGCTCTAGATGCTAGGCTTAGATAGCAGTTGTCTGTAGCGATCGTTAGCTCTAGATGCTAGGCTTAGATAGCAGTCGTCTGTAGCTATCGTTATCTCTAGATGCTAGGCTTAGAAAGCAGTAAACATCACTGAAGATATACGAGCTAACGAGAGCTACAAACAACTGCTATCTAAGCCTAGCATCGAGCTATCTGTAGCTATCGTTAGCTCTAGATGCTAGGCTTAGATAGCAGTAAACGATAACTGACGGTATCAGACAACTGCTATCTAAGCCTAGCATCTAGAGCTAACAATAGCTACAGACGACTGCTATCTAAGCCTAGCATCTAGAGCTAACGATTGCTACAGACGACTGCTATCTAAGCCTAGCATCTATAGCTAACGATAGCTACAGACGACTGCTATCTAAGCCTAGCATCTAGAGCTAACGATCGCTACAGACAACTGCTATCTAAGCCTAGCATCTAGAGCTAACGATAGCTACAGACAACTACTATCTAAGTCTAGCATCTAGAGCTAACGATAGCTACAGACAACCGCTATCTAAGCCTAGCATCTACAGTACTGGTGTGTGTGTGTGTTACCTGTAGGGCTGTTGGCTGATATAGTACTGGTGTGTGTGTGTTACCTGTAGGGCTGTTGGCTGATATCGTACTGGTGTGTGTGTGTGTGTTACCTGTAGGGCTGTTGGCTGATATAGTACTGGTGTGTGTGTGTGTGTTACCTGTAGGGCTGTTGGCTGATTTAGTACTGGTATGTGTGTGTGTTACCTGTAGGGCTGTTGGCTGATATAGTACTGGTATGTGTGTGTGTTACCTGTAGGGCTGTTGGCTGATATAGTACTGGTGTGTGTGTGTGTGTGTTACCTGTAGGGCTGTTGGCTGATATCGTACTGGTGTGTGTGTGTGTTACCAGTACTATATCAGCCAACAGCCCTACAGGTATGTGTGTGTGTGTGTTACCTGTAGGGCTGTTGGCTGATATCGTACTGGTGTGTGTGTGTGTGTTACCTGTAGGGCTGTTGGCTGATATCGTACTGGTGTGTGTGTGTGTGTGTGTTACCTGTAGGGCTGTTGGCTGATATCGTACTGGTGTGTGTGTGTGTGTTACCTGTAGGGCTGTTGGCTGATATAGTACTGGTATGTGTGTGTGTGTGTGTTACCTGTAGGGCTGTTGGCTGATATAGTACTGGTGTGTGTGTGTGTGTTACCTGTAGGGCTGTTGGCTGATATAGTACTGGTGTGTGTGTGTGTGTGTGTGTTACCTGTAGGGCTGTTGGCTGATATAGTACTGGTATGTGTGTGTGTTACCTGTAGGGCTGTTGGCTGATATCGTACTGGTGTGTGTGTGTGTTACCTGTAGGGCTGTTGGCTGATATCGTACTGGTGTGTGTGTGTTACCTGTAGGGCTGTTATCGTAATGGTGTGTGTGTGTGTGTGTGTTACCTGTAGGGCTGTTGGCTGATATAGTACTGGTGTGTGTGTTACCTGTAGGGCTGTTGGCTGATATCGTACTGGTGTGTGTGTGGTACCTGTAGGGCTGTTGGCTGATATAGTACTGGTATGTGTGTGTGTTACCTGTAGGGCTGTTGGCTGATATAGTACTGGTGTGTGTGTGTGTGTGTGTGTTACCTGTAGGGCTGTTGGCTGATATAGTACTGGTATGTGTGTGTGTTACCTGTAGGGCTGTTGGCTGATATCGTACTGGTGTGTGTGTGTTTGTGTGTGTTACCTGTAGGGCTGTTGGCTGATATAGTACTGGTGTGTGTGTGTGTGTGTTACCTGTAGGGCTGTTGGCTGATATCGTACTGGTGTGTGTGTGTGTGTGTGTTACCTGTAGGGCTGTTGGCTGATATCGTACTGGTGTGTGTGTGTGTGTGTGTTACCTGTAGGGCTGTTGGCTGATATAGTACTGGTATGTGTGTGTGTTACCTGTAGGGCTGTTGGCTGATATAGTACTGGTGTGTGTGTGTTTGTGTGTGTTACCTGTAGGGCTGTTGGCTGATATCATACTGGTGTGTGTGTGTGTGTGTGTTACCTGTAGGGCTGTTGGCTGATATAGTACTGGTGTGTGTGTGTGTTACCTGTAGGGCTGTTGATTGATATCGTACTGGTGTGTGTGTGTTTGTGTGTGTTACCTGTAGGGCTGTTGGCTGATATAGTACTGGTGTGTGTGTGTGTTACCTGTAGGGCTGTTGGCTGATATAGTACTGGTATGTGTGTGTGTTACCTGTAGGGCTGTTGGCTGATATAGTACTGGTATGTGTGTGTGTGTGTTACCTGTAGGGCTGTTGGCTGATATAGTACTGGTATGTGTGTGTGGTACCTGTAGGGCTGTTGGCTGATATAGTACTGGTGTGTGTGTGTGTTACCTGTAGGGCTGTTGGCTGATATAGTACTGGTGTGTGTGTGTGTTACCTGTAGGGCTGTTGGCTGATATAGTACTGGTGTGTGTGTGTGTGTTACCTGTAGGGCTGTTGGCTGATATAGTACTGGTATGTGTGTGTGTTACCTGTAGGGCTGTTGGCTGATATAGTACTGGTGTGTGTGTGTGTGTGTTACCTGTAGGGCTGTTGGCTGATATAGTACTGGTGTGTGTGTGTGTGTGTTACCTGTAGGGCTGTTGGCTGATATCATACTGGTGTGTGTGTGTTACCTGTAGGGCTGTTGGCTGATATCGTACTGGTATGTGTGTGTGTTACCTGTAGGGCTGTTGGCTGATATAGTACTGGTGTGTGTGTGTTACCTGTAGGGCTGTTGGCTGATATAGTACTGGTATGTGTGTGTGTTACCTGTAGGGCTGTTGGCTGATATCGTACTGGTATGTGTGTGTGTGTGTTACCTGTAGGGCTGTTGGCTGATATAGTACTGGTATGTGTGTGTGTGTTACCTGTAGGGCTGTTGGCTGATATAGTACTGGTGTGTGTGTGTGTGTGTTACCTGTAGGGCTGTTGGCTGATATCGTACTGGTGTGTGTGTGTTACCTGTAGGGCTGTTGGCTGATATCGTACTGGTATGTGTGTGTGTTACCTGTAGGGCTGTTGGCTGATATAGTACTGGTGTGTGTGTGTTACCTGTAGGGCTGTTGGCTGATATAGTACTGGTATGTGTGTGTGTTACCTGTAGGGCTGTTGGCTGATATCGTACTGGTATGTGTGTGTGTTACCTGTAGGGCTGTTGGCTGATATAGTACTGGTATGTGTGTGTGTGTTACCTGTAGGGCTGTTGGCTGATATAGTACTGGTGTGTGTGTGTGTGTTACCTGTAGGGCTGTTGGCTGATATCGTACTGGCTGTAACAGAGTCACATCGTCCGGTGCTGCCTGAGGAGGGTGGGGAGGGGGAGGAGAGGGGGGACGGGCTGTGCTGAGAGACACAGTGGGCCACCGCAAACCCTGCAATACAACACACACACACACACACACACACACACGTGTAATTGTGTAATATTTTTTCAAAACAACAATTAGATTGAGTTGGTATGTCAATAAACACACTGAGGCAAACAGAACAACACATTCCTGAGTGCTAGACACTTAAGTCTCTTTGTCTGTCTCCCTCTCCCAGTCCCAGTCTCTCTTTCGGTGCTAGACACTAAACAGTCTCTCTCTCCCAGTATATCTCTCTCCCTCTCCCAGTCTCTCTCTCTCTGGGTGCTAGACACTAAACAGTCTCTCTCTCTCACAGTCTCTCTCTCTCCCAGTCTCTCTCTCTCTGGGTGCTAGACACTAAACAGTCTCTCTCTCTCACAGTATCTCTCTCTCCCTCTCCCAGTCTCTCTCTCTCTGGGTGCTAGACACTAAACAGTCTCTCTCTCTCACAGTATCTCTCTCTCCCTCTCCCAGTCTCTCTCTCTCTGGGTGCTAGACACTAAACAGTCTCTCTCTCTCACAGTATCTCTCTCTCCCTCTCCCAGTCTCTCTCTCTCTGGGTGCTAGACACTAAACAGTCTCTCTCCCTGGGTGCTAGACACTAAACAGTCTCTCTCCCTCTCCCAGTCTCTCTCTCTCTCTGGGTGCTAGACACTAAACAGTCTCTCTCCCTCTCCCAGTCTCTCTCTCTCTCTGGGTGCTAGACACTAAACAGTCTCTCTCCCTCTCCCAGTCTCTCTCTCTCCCTGGGTGCTAGACACTAAACAGTCTCTCTCCCTCTCCCAGTCTCTCTCTCTCTCTGGGTGCTAAACACTAAACAGTCTCTCTCTCTGGGTGCTAGACACTAAACAGTCTCTCTCCCTCTCCCAGTCTCTCTCTCTCTCTGGGTGCTAGACACTAAACAGTCTCTCTCCCTCCCTCCCTCTCTCTGGGTGCTAGACACTAAACAGTCTCTCTCCCTCTCCCAGTCTCTCTCTCTCTCTGGGTGCTAGACACTAAACAGTCTCTCTCCCTCTCCCAGTCTCTCTCTCTCTGGGTGCTAGACACTAAACAGTCTCTCTCTCTGGGTGCTAGACACTAAACAGTCTCTCTCCCTCTCCCAGTCTCTCTCTCTCTCTGGGTGCTAGACACTAAACAGTCTCTCTCCCTCTCCCAGTCTCTCTCTCTCTCTGGGTGCTAGACACTAAACAGTCTCTCTCCCTCTCCCAGTCTCTCTCTCTCTGGGTGCTAGACACTAAACAGTCTCTCTCTCTGGGTGCTAGACACTAAACAGTCTCTCTCCCTCTCCCAGTCTCTCTCTCTCTCTGGGTGCTAGACACTAAACAGTCTCTCTCCCTCTCCCAGTCTCTCTCTCTCTCTGGGTGCTAGACACTAAACAGTCTCTCTCCCTCTCCCAGTCTCTCTCTCTCTCTGGGTGCTAGACACTAAACAGTCTCTCTCCCTCTCCCAGTCTCTCTCTCTCTGGGTGCTAGACACTAAACAGTCTCTCTCTCTGGGTGCTAGACACTAAACAGTCTCTCTCCCTCTCCCAGTCTCTCTCTCTCTCTGGGTGCTAGACACTAAACAGTCTCTCTCCCTCTCCCAGTCTCTCTCTCTCTCTGGGTGCTAGACACTAAACAGTCTCTCTCCCTCCCTCCCTCTCTCTGGGTGCTAAACACTAAACAGTCTCTCTCCCTCCCTCCCTCTCTCTGGGTGCTAGACACTAAACAGTCTCTCTCCCTCTCCCAGTCTCTCTCTCTCTCTGGGTGCTAGACACTAAACAGTCTCTCTCCCTCTCCCAGTCTCTCTCTCTCTGGGTGCTAGACACTAAACAGTCTCTCTCTCTGGGTGCTAGACACTAAACAGTCTCTCTCCCTCTCCCAGTCTCTCTCTCTCTCTGGGTGCTAGACACTAAACAGTCTCTCTCCCTCTCCCAGTCTCTCTCTCTCTGGGTGCTAGACACTAAACAGTCTCTCTCCCTCTCCCAGTCTCTCTCTCTCTGGGTGCTAGACACTAAACAGTCTCTCTCTCTGGGTGCTAGACACTAAACAGTCTCTCTCCCTCTCCCAGTCTCTCTCTCTCTCTGGGTGCTAGACACTAAACAGTCTCTCTCCCTCTCCCAGTCTCTCTCTCTCTCTGGGTGCTAGACACTAAACAGTCTCTCTCTCTGGGTGCTAGACACTAAACAGTCTCTCTCCCTCTCCCAGTCTCTCTCTCTCTCTGGGTGCTAGACACTAAACACCCAACCTAGAGAACGACATTACCCAGTGTGTGTACCATCCAAAACGTCTTTGGTAAGATATAAGAAGTTACACACAGCTTTATTCTAAAATCGATTAAATAAAACAGTTTTTTTTGTTGTTGAAATGTATATAAAACAAAACAACAACACAGAAATATCTGTTTTATTAAAATAAAAAAGTATTCAGACCCTTTGCGATGAGACTCGAAATTGAACTCAGGTGCTTCCTGTTTCCATTGATCATCCTTGAGATGTTTCTACAACTTGATTGGAGGTCCACCTGTGTTAAATTCAATTGATTGGACAGGATTTGGAAAGGCAAGATTGAACTCTGTGGCCTGAATGCCTAACGTCACGTCTGGAGGAAACCTGGCACCATCCCTACGGTGAAGCATGGTGGTGGCATCATCACGTCTGGAGGAAACCTGGCACCATCTCTACGGTGAAGCATGGTGGTGGTGGCAGCATCATGCTGTGGGGGATGTTTTTCAGCTGCAGGGACTGGGAGACTAGTCAGGATCGAGGGAAAGATGAACGGAGCAAAGTACAGTGAGATCCTTGATGAAAACCTGTTCCAGAGCCCTCAGGATCTCAGACTGGGGCGTAGCACACAGCCAAGACAATGCAGGAGTGGCTTCGGGACAAGTCTCTGAATGTCCATGAATGACTCAGCCAGAGCCCGGACTTTAACCTGTTCGAACATCTCTGGAGAGACCTGAAAATAGCTGTGCAGCGACGCTCCCCATCCAACCTGACAGAGCTGGAGAGGATCTGCAGAGAAGAATGGGAGAACCTCCCCAAATACAGGTGTGCCAAGCTTGTAGGGTGAAACCCAAGATGACTCAAGGTTGTAATCGCTGCCAAAAGGTGCTTCAACAAAGTACTGAGTAAAAGGTCACAAATACTTATGTAAATGTGATATTTCAGTTATTATTTTTTTATACATTTGCAAAAATGAAATTTTTTTTTCCTTCGTCATTAAGGGGTATTGTGATGTCATTAAGGGGTATTGTGATGTCATTATGGGGTATTGTGATGTCATTATGGGGTATTGTGATGTCATTACGGGGTATTGTGATGTCATTACGGGGTATTGTGATGTCATTACGGAGTATTGTGTGTAGGTTCGATGAGGGGGAAAAAACCGATTGAATCCATTTTAGAATAAGGCTGTAACGTAACAAGATGTGGAGAAGGAGTCTGAATATACTGTTCAGCCTACACAGATTCCACCACTTAGTTACATAGAAACCAACCTCATTCTAGGACACTAAACCCCTTCTGTTAAAGATGAAATGATACCAACCCCATTCTAGGACACTAAACCCCTTCTGTTAAAGCTGTAATGATACCAACCCCATTCTAGGACACTAAACCCCTTCTGATAAAGCTGAAATGATACCAACCTCATTCTAGGACACTAAACCCCTTCTGTTAAAGATGAAATGATACCAACCCCATTCTAGGACACTAAACCCTTTCTGTTAAAGCTGAAATGATACCAACCCCATTCTAGGACACTAAACCCTTTCTGTTAAAGCTGAAATGATACCAACCCCATTCTAGGACACTAAACCCCTTCTGTTAAAGCTGTAATGATACCAACCCCATTCTAGGACACTAAACCCCTTCTGATAAAGCTGAAATGATACCAACCTCATTCTAGGACACTAAACCCCTTCTGATAAAGCTGAAATGATACCAACCCCATTCTAGGACACTAAACCCCTTCTGTTAAAGCTGTAATGATACCAACCTCATTCTAGGACACTAAACCCCTTCTGATAAAGCTGGACAAGTCTCTGAATGTCCATGAATGACTCAGCCAGAGCCCGGACTTTAACCTGTTCGAACATCTCTGGAGAGACCTGAAAATAGCTGTGCAGCGACGCTCCCCATCCAACCTGACAGAGCTGGAGAGGATCTGCAGAGAAGAATGGGAGAACCTCCCCAAATACAGGTGTGCCAAGCTTGTAGGGTGAAACCCAAGATGACTCAAGGTTGTAATCGCTGCCAAAAGGTGCTTCAACAAAGTACTGAGTAAAAGGTCACAAATACTTATGTAAATGTGATATTTCAGTTATTATTTTTTTATACATTTGCAAAAATGAATTTTTTTTTTCCTTCGTCATTAAGGGGTATTGTGATGTCATTAAGGGGTATTGTGATGTCATTATGGGGTATTGTGATGTCATTATGGGGTATTGTGATGTCATTACGGGGTATTGTGATGTCATTACGGGGTATTGTGATGTCATTACGGAGTATTGTGTGTAGGTTCGATGAGGGGGAAAAAACCGATTGAATCCATTTTAGAATAAGGCTGTAACGTAACAAGATGTGGAGAAGGAGTCTGAATATACTGTTCAGCCTACACAGATTCCACCACTTAGTTACATAGAAACCAACCTCATTCTAGGACACTAAACCCCTTCTGTTAAAGATGAAATGATACCAACCCCATTCTAGGACACTAAACCCCTTCTGTTAAAGCTGTAATGATACCAACCCCATTCTAGGACACTAAACCCCTTCTGATAAAGCTGAAATGATACCAACCTCATTCTAGGACACTAAACCCCTTCTGTTAAAGATGAAATGATACCAACCCCATTCTAGGACACTAAACCCTTTCTGTTAAAGCTGAAATGATACCAACCCCATTCTAGGACACTAAACCCTTTCTGTTAAAGCTGAAATGATACCAACCCCATTCTAGGACACTAAACCCCTTCTGTTAAAGCTGTAATGATACCAACCCCATTCTAGGACACTAAACCCCTTCTGATAAAGCTGAAATGATACCAACCTCATTCTAGGACACTAAACCCCTTCTGATAAAGCTGAAATGATACCAACCCCATTCTAGGACACTAAACCCCTTCTGTTAAAGCTGTAATGATACCAACCCCATTCTAGGACACTAAACCCCTTCTGTTAAAGCTGTAATGATACCGACACACTAAACCCCTTCTGATAAAGCTGAAATGATACCAACCCCATTCTAGGACACTAAACCCTTTCTGATAAAGCTGAAATGATACCAACCCCATTCCAGGACACTAAACCCTTTCTGATAAAGCTGAAATGATACCAACCCCATTCTAGGACACTAAACCCCTTCTGATAAAGCTGAAATGATACCGACACACTAAACCCCTTCTGATAAAGCTGAAATGATACCAACCCCATTCTAGGACACTAAACCCCTTCTGATAAAGCTGAAATGATACCAACCCCATTCTAGGACACTAAACCCCTTCTGATAAAGCTGAAATGATACCGACACACTAAACCCCTTCTGATAAAGCTGAAATGATACCAACCCCATTCTAGGACACTAAACCCCTTCTGATAAAGCTGAAATGATACCAACCCCATTCTAGGACACTAAACCCCTTCTGTTAAAGCTCAAATGATACCAACCCCATTCTAGGACACACTAAACCTCTTCGAGCTGAACATACACCTGGTGTGTTTGTTGGGGTTCGTTTCCTTGTTCCTTGTCAATCATTGGCTCGTTGGTGAAATGAGCATTTAGACAATATCTTTAAGTAAATCATTCAATCATCTATAAATGCAATTGAAGACAGAAGTTGACAACAGGAACATAACGCAACGTTTCCCAGTAAGTTCCGCAAAATAGAAAAAGGTCTCAAGTTGCTTTTATAGAACCCGAAGTCCAGCCCTTGTGATGTCACTGCATACCTCATTACCTTCTACTCATCAGACCAAGCCCATGCATACACAGCTATATAAACTTACACGAGAGGCCTAGGCAGTAAATGTCCACTACCCCCAAAGTTGATTTATAGAACCTGAAGTCCAGCCCTTGTGATGTCACTGCATACCTCATTACCTTCTACTCATCAGACCAAGCCCATGCATACACAGCTATATAAACTTACACGAGAGGCCTAGGCAGTAAATGTCCACTACCCCCAAAGTTGATTTATAGAACCTGAAGTCCAGCCCTAGTGATGTCACTGCATACCTCATTACCTTCTACTCATCAGACCAAGCCCAAGCATACACAGCTATATAAAGTTGACTTACAGTGGAATGTCTGACTCGTCTCTTACACTCCCCTGCAGAGTTCTGTCTTCACAGTCACTGCATACCTCATTACCTTCTACTCATCAGACCAAGCCCATGCATACACAGCTATATAAAGTTGACTTACAGTGGAATGTCTGACTCGTCTCTTATCTCTTACACTCCCCTGCAGAGTTCTGTCTTCATAGTCACTGCATACCTCATTACCTTCTACTCATCAGACCAAGCCCATGCATACACAGCTATATAAAGTTGACTTATAGTGGAATGTCTGACTCGTCTCTTATCTCTTACACTCCCCTACAGAGTTCTGTCTTCACAGTCACACAGAGAGTTTCTTTATAAGAGGCAGAGAGACTGGAAAACAACCGTGGAACAATATTAAACCTCTATAATGAATATATATATATATATATATATATATATATACACTAATATATATATATATAACAATATATATATTGTTAATCTGTAGTCTAGGACCCTATACATGTAAGGGGGAGTGGTCTTATAACCCATATTAAACTTGTTAATATTGTTCCACGGTTGTTTTCCAGTCTCTCTGCCTCTTATAAAGAAACTGCATGGGCTTGGTCTGATGAGTAGAAGGTAATGAGGTATGCAGTATATATATATAGTTAATCTGTAGTCTAGGACCCTATAAATCTGAGGGGGAGGGGTCTTATAACCCCTCCACTTCTATTAATACAACATAAGCATAATCAATTATTCTAATACATCAAACATTTGGTTCAGCCCCTATCATGACCCCTAGGTGAACCCCTGACATGTTTCTGTACATTATTGTGTGTAACAGGAAGTGAATGTACAGTAGGTAGGTGTGTAACAGGAAGTAGGCGTGTAACAGGAAGTGAATGTACAGTAGGTAGGTGTGTAACAGGAAGTGAATGTATAGTAGGTAGGTGTGTAACAGGAAGTGAATGTACAGTAGGTAGGTATGTAACAGGAAGTGAATGTACAGTAGGTAGGTGTGTAACAGGAAGTGAATGTACAGTAGGTAGGTGTGTAACAGGAAGTGAATGTACAGTAGGTAGGTGTGTAACAGGAAGTGAATGTACAGTAGGTAGGTGTGTAACAGGAAGTGAATGTACAGTAGGTAGGTGTGTAACAGGAAGTGCATGTACAGTAGGTAGGTGTGTAACAGGAAGTGAATGTACAGTAGGTAGGTGTGTAACAGGAAGTGAATGTACTGTAGGTAGGTGTGTAACAGGAAGTGAATGTACAGTAGGTAGGTGTGTAACAGGAAGTGGATGTACAGTAGGTAGGTGTGTAACAGGAAGTGGATGTACAGTAGGTGTGTAACAGGAAGTGTGTATTACCTGGAACTTTGTCAACAGAGGCGAACACAGATCTCTGTGCGGTGGGGTCGTTGGGCGCTCGACGCGATTGGTCGTAGAAGCGGAAAGGGAGTTGACCACCGGCTGCAGTGTTTCCTGTCTGGCCGAAGCCCAGAACCTCTGACGAACTGGGCTGGACAGGAAGGTCGAGTAACGCTGGAACACACAGAGATGTTAGAGAGGGAGGTGTGTCCTCTGAGTGGCTTTCTCTCTCTGTCTCTCTCCTGGTGTGTCTCCCTGTCTCTCTCTCCTGGTGTGTCTCCCTGTCTCTCTCTCCGGGTGTGTCTCCCTGTCAAATCTCTCTCTCTCCTGGTGTGTCTCCCTGTCAAATCTCTCTCTCTCCGGGTGTGTCTCCCTATCAAATCTCTCTCTCTCCGGGTGTGTCTCCCTGTCTCTCTCTCCTGGTGTGTCTCCCTGTCTCTCTCTCCGGGTGTGTCTCCCTGTCAAATCTCTCTCTCTCCTGGTGTGTCTCCCTGTCAAATCTCTCTCTCTACGGGTGTGTCTCCCTGTCTCTCTCTCCAGGTATGTCTCAATCTTTCTCTCTCCCCCTCCACCTCGCTCTCTCTGTCTCTCTCCGAGTCTCTCTCTCTCAACGTCTCTCTCTCTCTCCCCGTCTCTCTCCCTCTCTCTCTCTCCCCGTCTCTCTCCGTCTCTCTCGCTCTCCCAGTCACTCTCTCTCTCTCCCTGTGTCTCTGTCTCTCTCTCTACCTGCTATCCTCTGTCTCTCTCTCTACCTGCTATCCTCTGTCTCTCTCTCTACCTGCTATCCTCTGTGTCTCTCTCTCTACATGCTATCCTCTGTGTCTCTCTCTCTACATGCTATCCTCTGTCTCTCTCTACCTGCTATCCTCTGTGTCTCTCTCTACCTGCTATCCTCGGTCTCTCTCTACCTGCTATCCTCGGTCTCTCTCTACCTGCTATCCTCTGTGTCTCTCTCTCTACCTGCTATCCTCTGTGTCTCTATCTACCTGCTATCCTCTGTGTCTCTCTCTACCTGCTATCCTCGGTCTCTCTCTACCTGCTATCCTCTGTGTCTCTCTCTCTACCTGCTATCCTCTGTGTCTCTATCTACCTGCAATCCTCTGTGTCTCTCTCTCTACCTCCTATCCTCTGTCTCTCTCTCTACCTGCTATCCTCTGTGTCTCTCTCTCTACCTGCTATCCTCTGTGTCTTCATGCGTCTGGCCTGTATCCTGCCCTTGGCCAGGCGTTGCTTAGCGATGATGCAGCGGATGTGGTCGGCGAATATGAAGTTTGCCTGCAGGATGGGGAGGGGCTTGGCGTGGGGGTTGGACGAGGGTTTGTGGATGATAATGTTTAAAGCTCTGCTGTCATCCTCTACCCCAGACACCTGCATGTCCTGGTGGGGAAGAGAGAGAGAGAGAGAGAGAGA
>NW_023493706.1:85000-117500 GCF_013265735.2 Oncorhynchus mykiss
ACCACAACACAACCATACAGGCTATCAGATCACTGTTATCTACAGAGAGACCACACCACAACCATACAGGCTATCAGATCACTGTTATCTACAGAGAGACCACAACACAACCATACAGGCTATCAGAACACTGTTATCTACAGAGAGAGAGAGAGACCACAACACAACCATACAGGCTATCAGATCACTGTTATCTACAGAGAGAGAGAGACCACAACACAACCATACAGGCTATCAGATCACTGTTATCTACAGAGAGAGAGACCACAACACAACCATACAGGCTATCAGATCACTGTTATCTACAGCGAGACCACAACACAACCATACAGGCTATCAGATCACTGTTATCTACAGAGAGAGAGAGACCACAACACAACCATACAGGCTATCAGATCACTGTTATCTACAGAGAGAGAGAGAGACCACAACACAATTAATCTACCACGTTAGACAGTAGAGACTAATATTATAATGAGGAGTATTAATCTACCACGTTAGACAGTAGAGACTAATATTATAATGAGGAGTATTAATCCACCACGTTAGACAGTAGAGACTAATATTATAATGAGGAGTATTAATCTACCACGTTAGACAGTAGAGACTAATATTATAATGAGGAGTATTAATCTACCACGTTAGACAGTAGAGACTAATATTATAATGAGGAGTATTAATCTACCACGTTAGACAGTAGAGACTAATATTATAATGAGGAGTACTAATCTACCACGTTAGACAGTAGAGACTAATATTATAATGAGGAGTATTAATCTACCACGTTAGACAGTATAGACTAATATTATAATGAGGAGTATTAATCTACCACGTTAGACAGTAGAGACATCTTTATAATGAGGAGTATTAATCTACCACGTTAGACAGTAGAGACTAATATTATAATGAGGAGTATTAATCTACCACGTTAGACAGTAGAGACTAATATTATAATGAGGAGTATTAATCTACCACGTTAGACAGTAGAGACTAATATTATAATGAGGAGTATTAATCTACCACGTTAGACAGTAGAGACTAATATTATAATGAGGAGTATTAATCTACCACGCTAGACAGTAGAGTAATATTATAATGAGGAGTATTAATCTACCACGTTAGACAGTAGAGACATCTTTATAATGAGGAGTATTAATTTACCACGTTAGACAGTAGAGACTAATATTATAATGAGTATTAATCTACCACGTTAGACAGTAGAGACTAATATTATAATGAGGAGTATTAATCCACCACGTTAGACAGTAGAGACTAATATTATAATGAGGAGTACTAATCTACCACGTTAGACAGTAGAGACTAATATTATAATGAGGAGTATTAATCTACCACGTTAGACAGTAGAGACTAATATTATAATGAGGAGTATTAATTTACCACGTTAGACAGTAGAGACTAATATTATAATGAGGAGTATTAATCTACCACGTTAGACAGTAGAGACTAATATTATAATGAGGAGTATTAATCCACCACGTTAGACAGTAGAGACTAATATTATAATGAGGAGTACTAATCTACCACGTTAGACAGTAGAGACTAATATTATAATGAGGAGTATTAATCTACCACGTTAGACAGTAGAGACTAATATTATAATGAGGAGTATTAATTTACCACGTTAGACAGTAGAGACTAATATTATAATGAGGAGTACTAATCTACCACGTTAGACAGTAGAGACTAATATTATAATGGGGAGTATTAATCTACCACGTTAGACAGTAGAGACTAATATTATAATGAGGAGTATTAATCTACCACGTTAGACAGTAGAGACTAATATTATAATGAGGAGTATTAATCCACCACGTTAGACAGTAGAGACTAATATTATAATGAGGAGTATTAATCTACCACGTTAGACAGTAGAGACTAATATTATAATGAGGAGTACTAATCTACCACGTTAGACAGTAGAGACTAATATTATAATGGGGAGTATTAATCTACCACGTTAGACAGTAGAGACATCTTTATAATGAGGAGTATTAATCTACCACGTTAGACAGTAGAGACATCTTTATAATGAGGAGTATTAATCTACCACTTTAGACAGTAGACATCTTTATAATAATTAATATCATATAATTTATACTTATTTTCCACCATAATTTGCAAATAAATTCATTAAAAATTCTACAATGTGATTTTCTATTGTCATAGTTGAAGTGTACCTATGATGAAAATTACAGGCCTCTCTCATCTTTTTAAGTGGGAGAACTTGCACAATTGGTGGCTGACTAAATACCTTTTTTCCCCACTGTACGTGGACGTCATTGACGAGGTCTGAGAAATATTCCGTATTTAATATAAAATGTCATTAAATGATTAAGCCGTGATATGTCGTTGTCAGAGATAACTGAGGAACGACGTTCCAGACTGACCTTTAGCCGACACAGCCCTGTGGCGTGTGGTTGGAAATCACCTGTTTATACTTCGCTACTTCTACTTTCCCTTCCTCGTCAATAAAACAATGATCAACGTTACTATCATATAGAGACTTAATCAACCCCCCCCACCCCCAGGTCTCTCTCAGATAGAGACTTAATCAACCATCCCTCCCCCAGGTCTCTATCAGATAGAGACTTAATCAACCCCCCCCACCCCCAGGTCTCTATCAGATAGAGACTTAATCAACCCCCCCCTCCCCCAGGTCTCTATCAGATAGAGACTTAATCAACCCCCCCCTCCCCCAGGTCTCTCTCAGATAGAGACTTAATCAACCACCCCCCCCCCTTCCCAGGTCTCTAGCAGATAGAGACTTAATCACCCCCCCCCCCCCTTCCCAGGTCTCTATCAGATAGAGACTTAATCAACCCCCCCCCTCCCCCAGGTCTCTATCAGATAGAGACTTAATCAACCCCCCCCTCCCCCAGGTCTCTCTCAGATAGAGACTTAATCAACCACCCCCCCCCTTCCCAGGTCTCTATCAGATAGAGACTTAATCACCCCCCCCCCTTCCCAGGTCTCTATCAGATAGAGACTTAATCAACCATCCCTCCCCCACCAGGTCTCTCTCTGTATCAGAAGGGAAGTGATCAGTGTTTCATCTCATTTCACACACACACACACACACACACACACACACACACACACACACACACACACACACACACACACACACACACACACACACACACACACACACCTCTGCTCTAAAAGTGTATCAGAGTTGAGTCAGAGGTTTCCACTGTGGGCCTGAACCCCTTCTGTCTGTTCCAAGAATATTACTGTAACAAACTCACACAGACTTACTGAGATCTAGAACATGTCAGTCTCGATGAGGTCTAGAACATGGTCAGTCTTGATGAGGTCTAGAACATGGTCAGTCTTGATGAGGTCTAGAACATGGTCAGTCTTGATGAGGTCTAGAACCCGGTCAGTCTCAATGAGGTGTAGAACACGGTCGGTCTCAATGAGGTGTAGAACACGGTCGGTCTTGAACATGGTCAGTCTTGATGAGGTCTAGAACATGGTCAGTCTTGATGAGGTCTAGAACATGGTCAGTCTTGATGAGGTCTAGAACATGGTCAGTCTTGATGAGGTCTAGAACCCGGTCAGTCTCAATGAGGTGTAGAACACGGTCAGTCTCAATGAGGTGTAGAACACGGTCGGTCTTGAACATGGTCAGTCTTGATGAGGTCTAGAACATGGTCAGTCTTGATGAGGTCTAGAACATGGTCAGTCTCAATGAGGTGTAGAACACGGTCGGTCTCAATGAGGTGTAGAACACGGTCAGTCTCAATGAGGTGTAGAACACGGTCGGTCTTGAACATGGTCAGTCTTGATGAGGTCTAGAACATGGTCAGTCTTGATGAGGTCTAGAACATGGTCAGTCTCAATGAGGTGTAGAACACGGTCGGTCTCAATGAGGTGTAGAACACGGTCGGTCTTGAACATGGTCAGTCTTGATGAGGTCTAGAACATGGTCAGTCTTGATGAGGTCTTGAACATGGTCAGTCTTGATGAGGTCTAGAACATGGTCAGTCTTGATGAGGTCTAGAACATGGTCAGTCTTGATGAGGTCTAGAACATGGTCAGTCTTGATTAAGTATAGAACCCGGTCAGTCTTGATGAGGTCTAGAACACGGTCAGTCTTGATGAGGTCTTGAACACAGTCAGTCTTGATGGAGGTCAAGAGCATGGTCAGTCAGAGCTTAACACACACACACACACACACACAGTCTTACTTAGGTCCAGGACATCGTCGGTCTTGATGAGGTCTTCAGAGCGAGTGAGAGGAAGCTGCGTCTCTGGTTCTCCCTGCAGCTGAAGAGATAATGATCTCAGCATGAAGAACACACGGATGGCCTGTAGAGGGAGAAACACATCGGTCACCAACATACGACACACAGAGTGGCTGGTTCAGTGTGTCTCACTTGGTACAGAACATCTCTCCCCAGGGCAGTAGGTACAGAACATCCCTCCCCAGGTCAGTAGGTGGTACAGAACATCCCTCCCCAGGGCAGTAGGTACAGAACATCCCTCCCCAGGTCAGTAGGTACAGAACATCCCTCCCCAGGTCAGTAGGTGTGTCTCAGTGTGTGTGTGTGTGTGTGTGTGTCTCAGTGTGTGTGTGTGTGTGTGTGTGTGTGTGTGTGTGTGTGTGTGTGTGTGTGTGTGTGTGTGTGTTACCCGTCTGGTCTTCTCTACTCCTCCACAGGGCAGTCTCTTAACGAAGTCTATTCCAGTCAGAGGAGTACCAGTAGGAGGAAGTAGAACAGACGCGTCCATCATGAGGTACTCCACGTTCAGGGGCTTACTCTGGAGACACATTAAATACATTATCAGGGGCTTACTCTGGAGACACATTAAATACATTATCAGGGGCTTACTCTGGATACACATTAAATACATTATCAGGGGCTTACTCTGGAGAGACATTAAATACATTATCAGGGGCTTAGTCTGGAGACACATTAAATACATTATCAGGGGCTTACTCTGGCGAGACATTAAATACATTATCAGGGGCTTACTCTGGAGACACATTAAATACATTATCAGAGGCTTACTCTGGAGAGACATTAAATACATTATCAGGGGCTTACTCTGGAGAGACATTAAATACATTATCAGGGGCTTACTCTGGAGAGACATTAAATACATTATCAGGGGCTTACTCTGGAGACACATTAAATACATTATCAGGGGCTTACTCTGGAGAGACATTAAATACATTATCAGGGGCTTACTCTGGAGACACATTAAATACATTATCAGGGGCTTACTCTGGAGACACATTAAATACATTATCGGGGGCTTACTCTGGAGACACATTAAATACATTATCAGGGGCTTACTCTGGAGACACATTAATACATTATCAGGGGCTTACTCTGGAGAGACATTAAATACATTATCAGGGGCTTACTCTGGAGAGACATTAAATACATTATCAGGGGCTTACTCTGGAGAGACATTAAATACATTATCAGGGGCTTACTCTGGAGAGACATTAAATACATTATCAGGGGCTTACTCTGGAGAGACATTAAATACATTATCAGGGGCTTACTCTGGAGAGACATTAAATACATTATCAGGGGCTTACTCTGGAGAGACATTAAATACATTATCAGGGGCTTACTCTGGAGAGACATTAAATACATTATCAGGGGCTTACTCTGGAGAGACATTAAATACATTATCAGGGGCTTACTCTGGAGAGACATTAAATACATTATCAGGGGCTTACTCTGGAGAGACATTAAATACATTATCAGGGGCTTACTCTGGAGAGACATTAAATACATTATCAGGGGCTTACTCTGGAGAGACATTAAATACATTATCAGGGGCTTACTCTGGAGAGACATTAAATACATTATCAGGGGCTTACTCTGGAGAGACATTAAATACATTATCAGGGGCTTACTCTGGAGAGACATTAAATACATTATCAGGGGCTTACTCTGGAGACACATTAAATACATTATCAGGGGCTTACTCTGGAGAGACATTAAATACATTATCAGGGGCTTACTCTGGAGAGACATTAAATACATTATCAGGGGCTTACTCTGGAGAGACATTAAATACATTATCAGGGGCTTACTCTGGAGAGACATTAAATACATTATCAGGGGCTTACTCTGGAGAGACATTAAATACATTATCAGGGGCTTACTCTGGAGAGACATTAAATACATTATCAGGGGCTTACTCTGGAGAGACATTAAATACATTATCAGGGGCTTACTCTGGAGAGACATTAAATACATTATCAGGGGCTTACTCTGGAGACACATTAAATACATTATCAGGGGCTTACTCTGGAGAGACATTAAATACATTATCAGGTACTCCACGTTCAGGGGGTTACTCTGAGTAAACCTCTGCCTTAACTTTATTGGGATAGGGGGCAGTATTCGGAAGTTTGGATGACTGAGGTGCCCAAAGTAACCTGCCTGCTACTCAGGCCTAGAAGCTAGGATATGCATATAGTTGGTAGATTTGGATAGAAAACACTCTAACGTTTCCCAAACTGTTAAAATAATAACAGAACTGATATGGCAGGCAAAAACCTGAGGAAAATCCATCCAGGAAGTGCTATTATTTTGAAATGCCTGTTTTTCCATTGAAAGCCCATCCACCATACAAAGACTTAGGACCCAGTTCACGAGCTCTGTGGCTTCTTCTACATGTGGCCAGTCGTTAGGCGTTGTTTCAGGCTTCTACTCTGAAAACTGAGGGAGATACAGCGATTTCAATGAGAGGACAGTGGAGATTTCCAGACATGAGTCCTGCGCGTAATCGGGACCTCGCCTTTCTTGTTTCTCTTTTTCTATTGACGAAGCTTTTGTCCGGTTGAAATATGATCGATCATTTATGACAAAAAAACAATCTGAGGATTGATTATAAACATCGTTTGACATGTTTCTACGAACTTTTATGGTACTTATTTGATTTTTCGTCAGCCTGCTGTGATCGTGCTTTGTGCCAATGGATTACTGAACAAAACACACCATGGAAAAAACTGAGGTTTTTGGATATAAAGAGGGACTTTATCGAACAAAACGAACATTTATTGTGTAACATAGAGTCTTGTGAGTGCAACCATATGAAGATCATCAAAGGTAAGTGATAAATTCTAATCGCTATTTCTGACTTGTGTAGCTCTTCTACTTGGCTGGTTACTGTTTGTAATGATTTGTCTGCGGGGCGCTGTTCTCAGATAATCCCATGGTTTCGCCGTAATGCCTTTTGAAATCTGACACAGCGGTTGGATTAACAAGAAGTTCATCTTTAAACGGATGTATAACGGGGTAGCCTAGTGGTTAGAGCGTTGGACTAGTAACCAGAAGGTTGCAAATTCAAATCCCCGAGCTGACAAGGTTAAAAATCTGTCGTTCTGCCCCTGAACAAGGCAGTTAACCCACCCCCCTGAACAAGGCAGTTAACCCACCCCCCTGAACAAGGCAGTTAACCCACCCCCCTGAACAAGGCAGTTAACCCACCCCCCTGAACAAGGCAGTTAACCCACCCCCCTGAACAAGGCCGTCATTGAAAATAAGAATTTGTTCTTAACTGACTTGCCTAGTTAAATAAAGGGTACAATTAAATAAATAACACTTGTATGTTTTAGGAATGTTTATTATGAGTATTTCTGTTTTTTTGAATTTGGCGCTCTGCAATTTCACCGGCTGTTGTCCAAAGCAGTTTTAACAGGCCACATAATAACTTCCTTAGTTTGGTTTAGTCTGTTATTCAACAGACACTGGGAGATGAATTCACCTTTCAGCTGGACAATAACCCTAAAACACCAAGGCCAAACTCACACTGGGGCTGATTACCAAGACGACAGCGAGGATAACCTGGGAGATGAATTCACCTTTCAGCTGGACAACAACCCTAAAAACACCAAGGCCAAACTCACACTGGGGCTGATTACCAAGACGACAGCGAGGATAACCTGGGAGATGAATTCACCTTTCAGCTGGACAATAACCCTAAAACACCAAGGCCAAACTCACACTGGGGCTGATTACCAAGACGACAGCGAGGATAACCTGGGAGATGAATTCACCTTTCAGCTGGACAATAACCCTAAAACACCAAGGCCAAACTCACACTGGGGCTGATTACCAAGACGACAGCGAGGATAACCTGGGAAATGAATCCACCTTTCAGCTGGACAATAACCCTAAAACACCAAGGCCAAACTCACACTGGGGCTGATTACCAAGACGACAGCGAGGATAACCTGGGAAATGAATCCACCTTTCAGCTGGACAATAACCCTAAAACACCAAGGCCAAACTCACACTGGGGCTGATTACCAAGACAACAGCGAATGCTCCTGATTGGCTGAATTAAAGTTCTGACTTAAATCTACTTGTAAATGTACGACGAGACCTGGAAATGGTTGTCTACGGCAACGGATCAACAACCAATGACAGAGCTTGAATCATTTAGATAATAATAAATCATTCTTAAGAGACTTACCCAGAAACACCCACAGCTCTTAGAGAATTACCCAGAAACACTCACAGCTCTTAGAGAATTACCCAGAAACACTCACAGCTCTTAAGAGAATTACCCAGAAACACTCACAGCTCTCAGAGAATTACCCGGAAACACTCACAGCTCTTGGAGAATTCGCCAGAAACACTCACAGCTGTAATCACTGACAAAGGCGGTTCTACAAAGTAATGACTCAGGGGTGTGAAAACTTACATAAATTATATATTTCTGTTTGTCATTTTCAATACGTTTCTAAAAAAAATGACGTTTTCACTTTCTCATTATGAGGTATTGTGTGTAAGAAGAGAAAAAATATTTATATTTCATCCATTTTTTGAATCCAGGCTGTAAGAAACACAAAATGTTGAATAAGTCACAGGGGAATGAATACATTGTGAAGACGCTGTTACCGAGACCCGAGGGGCTGTTCCCGAGACCGAGGGGCTGTTCCAGAGACCGAGGGGCTGTTCCAGAGACCGAGGGGCTGTTCCAGAGACCGAGGGGCTGTTACCGAGACCGAGGGGCTGTTACCGAGACCGAGGGGCTGGTACCGAGACCGAGGGGCTGTTACCGAGACCCGAGGGGCTGTTACCGAGACCGAGGGGCTGTTACCGAGACCGAGGGGCTGTTACCGAGACCGAGGGGCTGTTACCGAGACCGAGGGGCTGTTACCGAGACCGAGGGGCTGTTACCGAGACCGAGGGGCTGTTACCGAGACCCGAGGGGCTGTTACCGAGACCCGAGGGGCTGTTACAGAGACCGAGGGGCTGTTACAGAGACCGAGGGGCTGTTACAGAGACCGAGGGGCTGTTACCGAGACCGAGGGGCTGTTACCGAGACCGAGGGGCTGTTACCGAGACCGAGGGGCTGTTACCGAGACCGAGGGGCTGTTACCGAGACCGAGGGGCTGTTACCGAGACCGAGGGGCTGTTACCGAGACCCGAGGGGCTGTTACCGAGACCCGAGGGGCTGTTACCGAGACCGAGGGGCTGTTACCGAGACCGAGGGGCTGTTCCCGAGACCGAGGGGCTGTTACCGAGACCGAGGGGCTGTTACCGAGACCGAGGGGCTGTTACCGAGACCGAGGGGCTGTTACCGAGACCGAGGGGCTGTTACCGAGACCGAGGGGCTGTTACCGAGACCGAGGGGCTGTTACCGAGACCGAGGGGCTGTTACCGAGACCGAGGGGCTGGTACCGAGACCGAGGGGCTGTTACCGAGACCGAGGGGCTGTTACCGAGACCGAGGGGCTGTTACCGAGACCCGAGGGGCTGTTACCGAGACCCGAGGGGCTGTTACCGAGACCGAGGGGCTGTTACCGAGACCGAGGGGCTGTTACCGAGACCCGAGGGGCTGTTACCGAGACCCGAGGGGCTGTTACCGAGACCGAGGGGCTGTTACCGAGACCGAGGGGCTGTTACCGAGACCGAGGGGCTGTTACCGAGACCGAGGGGCTGTTACAGAGACCGAGGGGCTGTTCCCGAGACCGAGGGGCTGGTACCGAGACCGAGGGGCTGTTACCGAGACCGAGGGGCTGTTACCGAGACCGAGGGGCTGTTACCGAGACCGAGGGGCTGTTACCGAGACCGAGGGGCTGTTAACGAGACCGAGGGGCTGTTACCGAGACCGAGGGGCTGTTACCGAGACCGAGGGGCTGTTACCGAGACCCGAGGGGCTGTTACCGAGACCGAGGGGCTGTTACCGAGACCGAGGGGCTGTTACCGAGACCCGAGGGGCTGTTACAGAGACCGAGGGGCTGTTACAGAGACCGAGGGGCTGTTACAGAGACCGAGGGGCTGTTACCGAGACCGAGGGGCTGTTACCGAGACCGAGGGGCTGTTACCGAGACCGAGGGGCTGTTACCGAGACCGAGGGGCTGTTACCGAGACCGAGGGGCTGTTACCGAGACCGAGGGGCTGTTACCGAGACCCGAGGGGCTGTTACCGAGACCCGAGGGGCTGTTACCGAGACCGAGGGGCTGTTACCGAGACCGAGGGGCTGTTACCGAGACCGAGGGGCTGTTACCGAGACCGAGGGGCTGTTACCGAGACCGAGGGGCTGTTACAGAGACCGAGGGGCTGTTACAGAGACCGAGGGGCTGTTCCCGAGACCGAGGGGCTGGTACCGAGACCGAGGGGCTGTTACCGAGACCGAGGGGCTGTTACCGAGACCGAGGGGCTGTTACCGAGACCGAGGGGCTGTTACCGAGACCGAGGGGCTGTTACCGAGACCGAGGGGCTGTTACCGAGACCCGAGGGGCTGTTACCGAGACCCGAGGGGCTGTTACCGAGACCGAGGGGCTGTTACCGAGACCGAGGGGCTGTTACCGAGACCCGAGGGGCTGTTACCGAGACCCGAGGGGCTGTTACCGAGACCGAGGGGCTGTTACCGAGACCGAGGGGCTGTTACCGAGACCGAGGGGCTGTTACCGAGACCGAGGGGCTGGTACCGAGACCGAGGGGCTGTTACCGAGACCGAGGGGCTGTTACCGAGACCGAGGGGCTGTTACCGAGACCGAGGGGCTGTTACCGAGACCGAGGGGCTGTTAACGAGACCGAGGGGCTGGTACCGAGACCGAGGGGCTGTTACCGAGACCGAGGGGCTGTTACCGAGACCCGAGGGGCTGTTACCGAGACCGAGGGGCTGTTACCGAGACCGAGGGGCTGTTACCGAGACCCGAGGGGCTGTTACCGAGACCGAGGGGCTGTTACCGAGACCGAGGGGCTGTTACCGAGACCGAGGGGCTGTTACCTAGACCGTCTAATGTCAATACCACCAACTACCACTTAAATACAAGGCAGTCCAAGGATATACCTTCATTACCAAGGGGCTGTTACCGAGACGGTCAAATATCAATCCACCAACTACCACTTAAATACAAGGCAGTCCAAGGCAGTCCTTCATTACCAAGGGGCTGTATTCGAAGAAGCTTCAGTAGAATGAACAACCCACTTCCAGAATCATGTAGCAGTAGAATGAACAACCCACTTCCAGAATCATGTAGCAGTTGAATGAACAACCCACTTCCAGAATCATCAACCCCCACAACAACATCTGGCTTATTCGCCATACAAGAACACACAAACACACACACACACACACACGCACGCACGCACGGATACACGCACATACAGGCAGCACAGGCACACGTGCGTTCACACTCTCACACACACACACACTTGCGTCATAACAACACAAAGACAACATATATATCACGTGTGTGTGGTTGTGTGTGTGTGGTTGTGTGTGTGTGGTTGTGTGTGTGTGGTTGTGTGTCTGAGACAGGTGGACTAACCGTCATGCTCCTGTACTCATCTTCAAACATGTCCAGGAAGATCTCCTCCCCCTGAGATAGAGAGAGAGAGAGAGAGAGAGAGAGAGAGAGAGTAGAGCGAGAGAGAGAGAGAGAGAGAGACAGAGAGAGAGAGAGAGAGAGAGAGACAGATAGAGAGAGGGACATAAAAAAAATCATGTCACTAGTGCATCTTCAAAATCATCTGAAACATGGTGACTAGACTCCTCTTTAAATCATCTGAAACATGGTGACTAGACTCCTCTTTAAATCATCTGAAACATGGTGACTAGACTCCTCTTTAAATAATCTGAAACATGGTGACTAGACTCCTCTTTACATCATCTGAAACATGGTGACTAGACTCCTCTTTAAATAATCTGAAACATGGTGACTAGACTCCTCTTTAAATCATCTGAAACATGGTGACTAGACTCCTCTTTAAATCATCTGAAACATGGTGACTAGACTCCTCTTTAAATCATCTGAAACATGGTGACTAGACTCCTCTTTAAATCATCTGAAACACGGTGACTAGACTCCTCTTTAAATCATCTGAAACATGGTGACTAGACCTCTTTAAATCATCTGAAACATGGTGACTAGACTCCTCTTTAAATCATCTGAAACATGGTGACTAGACTCCTCTTTAAATCATCTGAAACATGGTGACTAGACTCCTCTTTAAATCATCTGAAACATGGTGACTAGACTCCTCTTTAAATCATCTGAAACATGGTGACTAGACTCCTCTTTAAATCATCTGAAACATGGTGACTAGACTCCTCTTTAAATCATCTGAAACATGGTGACTAGACTCCTCTTTAAATCATCTGAAACATGGTGACTAGACCTCCTCTTTAAATCATCTGAAACATGGTGACTAGACTCCTCTTTAAATCATCTGAAACATGGTGACTAGACCTCTTTAAATCATCTGAAACATGGTGACTAGACTCCTCTTTAAATCATCTGAAACATGGTGACTAGACTCCTCTTTACATCATCTGAAACATGGTGACTAGACTCCTCTTTAAATCATCTGAAATATGGTGACTAGACCTCTTTAAATCATCTGAAACATGGTGACTCCTCTTTAAATCATCTGAAACATGGTAACTAGACTCCTCTTTAAATCCTCTGAAACATGGTGACTAGACTCCTCTTTAAATCATCTGAAACATGGTGACTAGACTCCTCTTTAAATCATCTGAAACATGGTGACTAGACTCCTCTTTAAATCATCTGAAACATGGTGACTAGACTCCTCTTTAAATCATCTGAAACATGGTGACTAGACTCCTCTTTAAATCATCTGAAACATGGTGACTAGACTCCTCTTTACATCATCTGAAACATGGTGACTAGACCTCCTCTTTAAATCATCTGAAACATGGTGACTAGACTCCTCTTTAAATAATCGGCTACCTGCCACCCCATCTATCTGCAATATTAAATCTGATCTAATCCCCCTTAAAAAAGTGTGTGAGAGGAACACTTGTTTTGTAGAAGAGCAGTACCATGTTCATGTGTTTTCCAACCACAATGTCCTCACAAGACTCCAGACTGTCTTCACAAGGGACAACAACAAGTCTCCAGACTGTCTTCACAAGGGACAACAACACGTCTCCAGACTGTCTTCACAAGGGAAAACAACAAGTCTCCAGACTGTCTCCACACGGAACAACAACACGTCTCCAGACTGTCTTCACAAGGGACAACAACGTTTATGCTTCAATATGAGAGAGGGGAAAAACTTGCCTTATAGAAACGCCGTAGGAGATGCAGACTCTCTTCTCTGGCTCCCTGAAACACACAGAACAACACATCACACCTCCTGAACACACTCCTCAACAACAACACATCACACCTCCTGAACACACTCCTCAACAACACACAGAACACACATCACACCTACTGAACACACTCCTCAACAACACACATCACACCTCCTGAACACACTCCTCAACAACACACATCACACCTACTGAACACACTCCTCAACAACAACACAGAACACACATCACACCTCCTGAACACACTCCTCAACAACAACACATCACACCTCCTGAACACACTCCTCAACAACACACAGAACACACATCACACCTACTGAACACACTCCTCAACAACACACATCACACCTCCTGAACACACTCCTCAACAACACACATCACACCTACTGAACACACTCCTCAACAACAACACAGAACACACATCACACCTCCTGAACACACTCCTCAACAACACACAGAACACCTCCTGAACACACTCCTCAACAACACAGAACACACATCACACCTCCTGAACACACTCCTCAACAACACACAGAACACACATCACACCTACTGAACACACTCCTCAACAACAACACATCACACCTCCTGAACACACTCCTCAACAACACACATCACACCTCCTGAACACACTCCTCAACAACACACATCACACCTCCTGAACACACTCCTCAACAACAACACAGAACACACATCACACCTCCTGAACACACTCCTCAACAACACACAGAACACACATCACACCTCCTGAACACACTCCTCAACAACAACACAGAACACACATCACACCTCCTGAACACACTCCTCAACAACACACAACACACTCCTCAACAACACACAGAACACACATCACACCTCCTGAACACACTCCTCAACAACACAGAACACACATCACACCTACTGAACACACTCCTCAACAACACACATCACACCTCCTGAACACACTCCTCAACAACAACACAGAACACACATCACACCTCCTGAACACACTCCTCAACAACACAGAACACACCTCCTGAACACACTCCTCAACAACACATCACACCTACTGAACACACTCCTCAACAACAACACAGAACACACATCACACCTCCTGAACACACTCCTCAACAACACAGAACACACATCACACCTCCTGAACACACTCCTCAACAACACATCACACCTACTGAACACACTCCTCAACAACACACAGAACACACATCACACCTACTGAACACACTCCTCAACAACACACATCACACCTACTGAACACACTCCTCAACAACACACAGAACACACATCACACCTACTGAACACACTCCTCAACAACACACATCCCACCTACTGAACACACTCCTCAACAACACACAGAACACACATCACACCTACTGAACACACTCCTCAACAACACACAGAACACACATCACACCTACTGAACACACTCCTCAACAACACACAGAACACACATCACACCTACTGAACACACTCCTCAACAACACACAGAACACACATCACACCTACTGAACACACTCCTCAACAACACACAGAACACACATCACACCTACTGAACACACTCCTCAACAACACACAGAACACACATCACACCTACTGAACACACTCCTCAACAACAACACAGAATACACATCACACCTACTGAACACACTCCTCAACAACACAGACCAAAGAGCTAACATACAGGTAACTGCCAGAATAAAGGAAACACTAACATAGTGTCTTAATAAGGCATTGGGCCTCCTGGTAACTGCCAGAATAAAGGAAACACTAACATAGTGTCTTAAGGCGTTGGGTCACCAACCACCAGGTAACTGGCAGAATAAAGGAAACACCAACATAGTGTCTTAATAAGGCATTGGGCCACCATGTAACTGCCAGAATAATGGAAACACCAACATAGTGTCTTAATAAGGCATTGGGCCTCCTGGTAACTGCCAGAATAAAGGAAACACTAACATAGTGTCTTAATAAGGCGTTGGGTCACCAGGTAACTGCCAGAATAAAGGAAACACCAACATAGTGTCTTAATAAGGCGTTGGACCACCAACCAGAACAGCTTCAATACACCTTGACATAGATTCTACAAGTGTCTGGAAGTCTATTGGAGGGATGTGACATCATTATTCCACAAGGGAATTCCATCATTTGGCGTTTTGTTGATGGAGGTGGAAAACACTGTCTCAGGCATCTCTCAAGCAATCTCCTAGAAGTGTTCAATTGGGTTGAGATCTGGTGACTGAGACGGCCATGACATACGGCTTACATCGTTTTCATGCTCATCAAACCATTCAGTGACCAGTCGGTCCCTGTGGATGGGGGGGGCATTGTCATCCTACGGGGGCACAGCCATGGTAGCCAAAATAATGTCCTGCCCAGTAATTTTTTTAGACATGACCCTAAGCATGATGGGATGTTAATTGCTTAATTACAACCTCACCTGCTTTCAATGAACTTTGTAGCCACCATTTACTCAGATGTTTCCATTATTTTCCCAGTTACCTATATCTCAGTAGTAACAGAGCAGGAAGCAGGAAGCATGAGTGGTGCTCTGGAACACTCTATATCTCAGTAGTAACAGAGCAGGAAGCAGGAAGCATGAGTGATGCTCTGGAACACTCTATATCTCAGTAGTAACAGAGCAGGAAGCAGGAAGCATGAGTGGTGCTCTGGAACACTCTATATCTCAGTAGTAACAGAGCAGGAAGCAGGAAGCATGAGTGATGCTCTGGAACACTCTATATCTCAGTAGTAACAGAGCAGGAAGCAGGAAGCATGAGTGATGCTCTGGAACACTCTATATCTCAGTAGGAACAGAGCAGGAAGCAGGAAGCCTGAGTGATGCTCTGAAACACTCTATATCTCAGTAGGAACAGAGCAGGAAGCAGGAAGCATGAGTGATGCTCTGGAACACTATATCTCAGTAGGAACAGAGCAGGAAGCAGGAAGCATGAGTGGTGCTCTGGAACACTCTATATCTCAGTAGGAACAGAGCAGGAAGCAGGAAGCATGAGTGATGCTCTGAAACACTCTATATCTCAGTAGGAACAGAGCAGGAAGCAGGAAGCATGAGTGATGCTCTGGAACACTCTATATCTCAGTAGGAACAGAGCATGAAGCAGGAAGCATGAGTGGTGCTCTGAAACACTCTATATCTCAGTAGGAACAGAGCAGGAAGCAGGAAGCATGAGTGATGCTCTGGAACACTCTATATCTCAGTAGTAACAGAGCAGGAAGCAGGAAGCATGAGTGGTGCTCTGGAACACTCTATATCTCAGTAGTAACAGAGCAGGAAGCAGGAAGCATGAGTGATGCTCTGGAACACTCTATATCTCAGTAGTAACAGAGCAGGAAGCAGGAAGCATGAGTGGTGCTCTGGAACACTCTATATCTCAGTAGTAACAGAGCAGGAAGCAGGAAGCATGAGTGATGCTCTGAAACACTCTATATCTCAGTAGGAACAGAGCAGGAAGCAGGAAGCATGAGTGATGCTCTGAAACACTCTATATCTCAGTAGGAACAGAGCAGGAAGCAGGAAGCATGAGTGGTGCTCTGAAACACTCTATATCTCAGTAGGAACAGAGCAGGAAGCAGGAAGCAGGAAGCATGAGTGATGCTCTGGAACACTCTATATCTCAGTAGGAACAGAGCAGGAAGCAGGAAGCATGAGTGGTGCTCTGAAACACACTATATCTCAGTAGGAACAGAGCAGGAAGCATGAGTGATGCTCTGGAACACTCTATATCTCAGTAGGAACAGAGCAGGAAGCAGGAAGCATGAGTGGTGCTCTGAAACACTCTATATCTCAGTAGGAACAGAGCAGGAAGCAGGAAGCATGAGTGGTGCTCTGGAACACTCTATATCTCAGTAGGAACAGAGCAGGAAGCAGGAAGCATGAGTGATGCTCTGAAACACTCTATATCTCAGTAGGAACAGAGCAGGAAGCAGGAAGCATGAGTGATGCTCTGGAACACTCTATATCTCAGTAGGAACAGAGCATGAAGCAGGAAGCATGAGTGGTGCTCTGAAACACTCTATATCTCAGTAGGAACAGAGCAGGAAGCAGGAAGCATGAGTGGTGCTCTGGAACACTCTATATCTCAGTAGGAACAGAGCAGGAAGCAGGAAGCATGAGTGATGCTCTGGAACACTCTATATCTCAGTAGGAACAGAGCAGGAAGCAGGAAGCATGAGTGGTGCTCTGGAACACTATATCTCAGTAGGAACAGAGCAGGAAGCAGGAAGCATGAGTGATGCTCTGGAACACTCTATATCTCAGTAGGAACAGAGCAGGAAGCAGGAAGCATGAGTGGTGCTCTGAAACACTCTATATCTCAGTAGGAACAGAGCAGGAAGCAGGAAGCATGAGTGGTGCTCTGGAACACTCTATATCTCAGTAGGAACAGAGCAGGAAGCAGGAAGCATGAGTGATGCTCTGGAACACTATATCTCAGTAGGAACAGAGCAGGAAGCAGGAAGCATGAGTGATGCTCTGGAACACTCTATATCTCAGTAGGAACAGAGCAGGAAGCAGGAAGCATGAGTGATGCTCTGGAACACTCTATATCTCAGTAGTAACAGAGCAGGAAGCAGGAAGCAGGAAGCATGAGTGGTGCTCTGGAACACTCTATATCTCAGTAGTAACAGAGCAGGAAGCAGGAAGCATGAGTGATGCTCTGGAACACTCTATATCTCAGTAGGAACAGAGCAGGAAGCAGGAAGCATGAGTGATGCTCTGGAACACTCTATATCTCAGTAGGAACAGAGCAGGAAGCAGGAAGCATGAGTGGTGCTCTGGAACACTCTATATCTCAGTAGGAACAGAGCAGGAAGCAGGAAGCCTGAGTGATGCTCTGGAACACTCTATATCTCAGTAGGAACAGAGCAGGAAGCAGGAAGCATGAGTGATGCTCTGAAACACTCTATATCTCAGTAGGAACAGAGCAGGAAGCAGGAAGCCTGAGTGATGCTCTGGAACACTCTATATCTCAGTAGGAACAGAGCAGGAAGCAGGAAGCATGAGTGATGCTCTGAAACACTCTATATCTCAGTAGGAACAGAGCAGGAAGCATGAGTGATGCTCTGGAACACTCTATATCTCAGTAGGAACAGAGCAGGAAGCAGGAAGCATGAGTGGTGCTCTGAAACACTCTATATCTCAGTAGGAACAGAGCAGGAAGCAGGAAGCATGAGTGGTGCTCTGAAACACTCTATATCTCAGTAGGAACAGAGCAGGAAGCAGGAAGCATGAGTGGTGCTCTGGAACACTCTATATCTCAGTAGGAACAGAGCAGGAAGCAGGAAGCATGAGTGGTGCTCTGGAACACTCTATATCCCAGTAGGAACAGAGCAGGAAGCAGGAAGCATGAGTGGTGCTCTGGAACACTCTATATCTCAGTAGGAACAGAGCAGGAAGCAGGAAGCATGAGTGATGCTCTGAAACACTCTATATCTCAGTAGGAACAGAGCAGGAAGCAGGAAGCATGAGTGATGCTCTGAAACACTCTATATCTCAGTAGGAACAGAGCAGGAAGCAGGAAGCATGAGTGGTGCTCTGAAACACTCTATATCTCAGTAGGAACAGAGCAGGAAGCAGGAAGCATGAGTGGTGCTCTGGAACACTCTATATCTCAGTAGGAACAGAGCAGGAAGCAGGAAGCATGAGTGGTGCTCTGGAACACTCTATATCCCAGTAGGAACAGAGCAGGAAGCAGGAAGCATGAGTGGTGCTCTGGAACACTCTATATCTCAGTAGGAACAGAGCAGGAAGCAGGAAGCATGAGTGATGCTCTGAAACACTCTATATCTCAGTAGGAACAGAGCAGGAAGCAGGAAGCATGAGTGATGCTCTGAAACACTCTATATCTCAGTAGGAACAGAGCAGGAAGCAGGAAGCATGAGTGATGCTCTGGAACACTATATCTCAGTAGGAACAGAGCAGGAAGCAGGAAGCATGAGTGGTGCTCTGGAACACTCTATATCTCAGTAGGAACAGAGCAGGAAGCAGGAAGCATGAGTGATGCTCTGAAACACTCTATATCTCAGTAGGAACAGAGCAGGAAGCAGGAAGCATGAGTGATGCTCTGGAACACTCTATATCTCAGTAGGAACAGAGCAGGAAGCAGGAAGCATGAGTGATGCTCTGAAACACTTGATGAGCAAGCCCTTGGATGTTGTCATTCAGAGCTGCTATGAACAATCATTCCTGGTTTAAAAAGGTTGCTAATTCCGATTAAAACAAACAGCTTATTTTGAGAACAGAGCCAGAGATTCCATTGTGATGCAAGAAAGGAAAACACTGGAATGAAATGACTCATTTAACAAGAAGAAGAAGAAGAGGAGGAGGAATACGTGGAGGAGGGGGGAAGGGTGAGTTATACAGAGAGAGAGGAGGGCTGGGGACCAGAGAGAGAGAGAGGAGGGCTGGGGACCAGAGAGAGAGAGAGGAGGGCTGGGGACCAGAGAGAGAGAGAGGAGGGCTGGGGACCAGAGAGAGAGAGAGGAGGGCTGGGGACCAGAGAGAGAGAGAGGAGGGCTGGGGACCAGAGAGAGAGAGAGGAGGGCTGGGGACCAGAGAGAGAGAGAGGAGGGCTGGGGACCAGAGAGAGAGAGAGGAGGGCTGGGGACCAGAGAGAGAGAGGAGGGCTGAGGACCAGAGAGAGGGGAGGGCTGGGGACCAGAGAGAGGGGAGGGCTGGGGACCAGAGAGAGGGGAGGGCTGGGGACCAGAGAGAGAGAGAGGAGGGCTGGGGACCAGAGAGAGAGAGAGGAGGGCTGGGGACCAGAGAGAGAGAGGAGGGCTGGGGACCAGAGAGAGAGAGGAGGGCTGAGGACCAGAGAGAGGGGAGGGCTGGGGACCAGAGAGAGGGGAGGGCTGGGGACCAGAGAGAGGGGAGGGCTGGGGACCAGAGAGAGGGGAGGGCTGGGGACCAGAGAGAGGGGAGGGCTGGGGACCAGAGAGAGGGGAGGGCTGGGGACCAGAGAGAGAGAGGAGGGCTGGGGGACCAGAGAGAGAGAGGAGGGCTGGGGGACCAGAGAGAGAGGAGGGCTGGGGGACCAGAGAGAGAGGAGGGCTGGGGACAAGACAGAGAGAGGAGGGCTGGGGGACCAGAGAGAGAGAGAGGAGGGCTGGGGACCAGAGAGAGAGAGAGGAGGGCTGGGGACCAGAGAGAGAGAGAGGAGGGCTGGGGACCAGAGAGAGAGAGAGGAGGGCTGGGGACCAGAGAGAGAGAGAGGAGGGCTGGGGACCAGAGAGAGAGAGAGGAGGGCTGGGGACCAGAGAGAGAGAGAGGAGGGCTGGGGACCAGAGAGAGAGAGAGGAGGGCTGGGGACCAGAGAGAGAGAGAGGAGGGCTGGGGACCAGAGAGAGAGAGAGGAGGGCTGGGGACCAGAGAGAGAGAGAGGAGGGCTGGGGACCAGAGAGAGAGAGAGGAGGGCTGGGGACCAGAGAGAGAGAGAGGAGGGCTGGGGACCAGAGAGAGAGAGAGGAGGGCTGGGGACCAGAGAGAGAGAGAGGAGGGCTGGGGACCAGAGAGAGAGAGGAGGGCTGAGGACCAGAGAGAGGGGAGGGCTGGGGACCAGAGAGAGGGGAGGGCTGGGGACCAGAGAGAGGGGAGGGCTGGGGACCAGAGAGAGAGAGAGGAGGGCTGGGGACCAGAGAGAGAGAGAGGAGGGCTGGGGACCAGAGAGAGAGAGGAGGGCTGGGGACCAGAGAGAGAGAGGAGGGCTGAGGACCAGAGAGAGGGGAGGGCTGGGGACCAGAGAGAGGGGAGGGCTGGGGACCAGAGAGAGGGGAGGGCTGGGGACCAGAGAGAGGGGAGGGCTGGGGACCAGAGAGAGGGGAGGGCTGGGGACCAGAGAGAGAGAGGAGGGCTGGGGGACCAGAGAGAGAGAGGAGGGCTGGGGGACCAGAGAGAGAGGAGGGCTGGGGGACCAGAGAGAGAGGAGGGCTGGGGACAAGACAGAGAGAGGAGGGCTGGGGGACCAGAGAGAGAGGAGGGCTGGGGACCAGAGAGAGAGAGGAGGGCTGGGGACCAGAGAGAGAGAGAGGAGGGCTGGGGACCAGAGAGAGAGAGGAGGGCTGGTGATCAGAGAGAGAGGAGGGCTGGGGACCAGAGAGAGAGAGGAGGGCTGGGGACCAGAGAGAGAGAGGAGGGCTGGGGACCAGAGAGAGAGAGGAGGGCTGGGGACCAGAGAGAGAGGAGGGCTGGGGACCAGAGAGAGAGGAGGGCTGGGGACCAGAGAGAGAGGAGGGCTGGGGACCAGAGAGAGAGAGAGGAGGGCTGGGGACCAGAGAGAGAGAGAGGAGGGCTGGGGACCAGAGAGAGAGAGAGGAGGGCTGGGGACCAGAGAGAGAGAGAGGAGGGCTGGGGACCAGAGAGAGAGAGAGGAGGGCTGGGGACCAGAGAGAGAGAGAGGAGGGCTGGGGACCAGAGAGAGAGAGAGGAGGGCTGGGGACCAGAGAGAGAGAGAGGAGGGCTGGGGACCAGAGAGAGAGAGAGGAGGGCTGGGGACCAGAGAGAGAGAGAGGAGGGCTGGGGACCAGAGAGAGAGAGAGGAGGGCTGGGGACCAGAGAGAGAGGGGAGGGCTGGGGACCAGAGAGAGGGGAGGGCTGGGGACCAGAGAGAGGGGAGGGCTGGGGACCAGAGAGAGAGAGGAGGGCTGGGGGACCAGAGAGAGAGGAGGGCTGGGGGACCAGAGAGAGAGGAGGGCTGGGGGACCAGAGAGAGAGGAGGGCTGGGGGACCAGAGAGAGAGGAGGGCTGGGGGACCAGAGAGAGAGGAGGGCTGGGGGACCAGAGAGAGAGGAGGGCTGGGGACCAGAGAGAGAGAGGAGGGCTGGGGACCAGAGAAAGAGGAGGGCTGGGGACCAGAGAAAGAGGAGGGCTGGGGACCAGAGAGAGAGAGGAGGAGGGCTGGGGACCAGAGAGAGAGGAGGGCTGGGGACCAGAGAGAGAGAGAGGAGGGCTGGGGACCAGAGAAAGGAGGAGGGCTGGTGACCAGAGAGAGAGAGGAGGAGGGCTGGGGACCAGAGAGAGAGGAGGGCTGGGGACCAGAGAGAGAGGAGGGCTGGGGACCAGAGAGAGAGAGGAGGGCTGGGGACCAGAGAGAGAGAGGAGGGCTGGTGACCAGAGAGAGAGAGGAGGGCTGGGGACCAGAGAGAGAGAGAGGAGGGCTGGGGACCAGAGAGAGAGAGAGGAGGGCTGGGGACCAGAGAGAGAGAGAGGAGGGCTGGGGACCAGAGAGAGAGAGAGGAGGGCTGGGGACCAGAGAGAGAGAGAGGAGGGCTGGGGACCAGAGAGAGAGAGAGGAGGGCTGGGGACCAGAGAGAGAGAGAGGAGGGCTGGGGACCAGAGAGAGAGAGAGGAGGGCTGGGGACCAGAGAGAGAGAGAGGAGGGCTGGGGACCAGAGAGAGAGAGGAGGCCTGGGTGTCAGGACCAAAGGGGGGAGGGACTCACCTCTAGACAGGCCAGGTGTACATCCTTGATGATGCAGTGAGCAGGAGAGGAGGAGGAGGAGGAGGAAGAGAGGACGGACCGTTTCAACAGCAGACAGCTCAGCTCCAGAGTAGCCAGACGTACCTTACCATCTACACACACACACACACACACACACACACACACGTTAGGTGGTTTGTGGGTGCGTGCGGTCATGTGTGTGTGATAATGTGTGTGTGTGTGATAATGTGTGTGTGTGTGTGTGATAATGTGTGTGTGATAGTGTGTGTGTGTGTGATAGTGTGTGTGTTAGTGTGTGTGTGTGATGGTGTGTGTGTTAGTGTGTGTGTGTGTGTGTGTGATAGTGTGTGTGTGTGTGTGTGTGTTACCTGGTTGTGCGGCCACGTTCATCACTCGTATGAGTCTCTCCACCAACACCTGGCTGTAACAGCTCCTCTCCTGGTCTGGGACTGGTAACTGTGTGTGTGTGTGTGTGTGTGTGTGTGTGTGTGTGTGTGTGTGTGTGTGTGTGTGTGATAGTGTGTGTGTGTGTGTGTGTGTTACCTGGTTGTGCAGCCACGTTCATCACTCGTATGAGTCTCTCCACCAACACCTGGCTGTAACAGCTCCTCTCCTGGTCTGGGACTGGTAACTGTGTGTGTGTGTGTGTGTGTGTGTGTGTGTGTGTGTGTTACCTGGTTGTGCAGCCACGTTCATCACTCGTATGAGTCTCTCCACCAACACCTGGCTGTAACAGCTCCTCTCCTGGTCTGGGACTGGTAACTGTGTGTGTGTGTGTGTGTGTGTGATAGTGCGTGTGTGTGTGTGTGTGTGTGTTACCTGGTTGTGCAGCCACGTTCATCACTCGTATGAGTCTCTCCACCAACACCTGGCTGTAACAGCTCCTCTCCTGGTCTGGGACTGGTAACTGCAGCCTCTCCAACAACTCACGGTTGATCCCTGAACAAACACACGCATTTAGAACGAGTTACAGCTCCTATCGGTTAACGGAACGTCTCTACAGAACATCATGATCCACTAGTCTACCAGAGCTAACCTACCGGAGCTAACCTACCGGAGCTAGCCTACAGGAGCTAGCCTACAGGAGCTAGCCTACCGGAGCTAGCCTACCGGAGCTAACCTACCGGAGCTAACCTACCGGAGCTAACCTACAGGAGCTAACCTACCGGAGCTAACCTACAGGAGCTAACCTACATGAGCTAACCTACATGAGCTAACCTACATGAGCTAACCTACCGGAGCTAACCTACCGGAGCTAACCTTCCGGAGCTAACCTACCGGAGCTAACCTACCGGAGCTAACCTACATGAGCTAACCTACATGAGCTAACCTACATGAGCTAACCTACCGGAGCTAACCTACCGGAGCTAACCTTCCGGAGCTAACCTACCGGAGCTAACCTACCGGAGCTAACCTACATGAGCTAACCTTCCGGAGCTAACCTACCGGAGCTAACCTACCGGAGCTAACCTTCCGGAGCTAACCTACCGGAGCTAACCTACCGGAGCTAACCTACATGAGCTAACCTACATGAGCTAACCTACATGAGCTAACCTACCGGAGCTAACCTACCGGAGCTAACCTTCCGGAGCTAACCTACCGGAGCTAACCTACCGGAGCTAACCTACATGAGCTAACCTACCGGAGCTAACCTACATGAGCTAACCTACCGGAGCTAACCTACCGGTGCTAACCTACCAGAGCTAACTCATCTATTGTTGAACAGAACAGATGGTGTAGATGCTCCTCTCACCTTTGCTGTGTGACACAGCGTAGAGGAGACAGAGGACAAACAGAGCATGATAATCGTCTTCACTACAATCTAGAGCACTGTACACCATGTCTAGGAACGGTCTGGAGGAGAGAGAGACAGACAGGAGACAGACTTTAACCATTTGTACATTGTTACAACACTGTGTATATATATATATATATATATATATATATATATATATATACATACACACACACACAATATGACATTTGTAATATATATATGTATGTATAATGTTACTGTTAATTTTTATTGTTTATTTCACTTTTGTATATTATCTACCTCACTTGCTTTGGCAATGAGGATGAGGAGAGAGAGAGAGAGAGAGAGGGAGAGAGAAAGAGAGAGAGACAGGGAGAGAGAGACAGGGAGAGAGAGACAGGGAGAGAGAGACAGAGAGAGAGAGACAGGGAGAGACAGAGAGAGAGAGACAGAGAGACAGGGAGAGAGAGACAGAGAGACAGGGAGAGAGAGACAGGGAGAGAGAGAGAGACGGAGAGAGAGAGACGGAGAGAGAGAGACGGAGAGAGAGACGGAGAGAGAGAGAGACGGAGAGAGAGACGGAGAGAGAGAGAGACGGAGAGAGACAGGGAGAGAGAGAGACGGAGAGAGAGAGAGACAGAGAGAGACAGGGAGAGAGAGAGAGAAAGAGACAGGGAGAGAGAGAGACAGGGAGAGAGAGAGAGACAGGGAGAGAGAGAGAGACAGGGAGAGAGAGAGAGACAGGGAGAGAGAGAGAGACAGGGAGAGAGAGAGAGACAGGGAGAGAGAGAGAGACAGGGAGAGAGAGAGAGAGAGAGACAGGGAGAGAGAGAGAGACAGGGAGAGACAGAGAGAGGAGACAGGGAGAGACAGAGAGAGAGATGGAGACAGAGAGAGAGAGAGAGAGAGAGACAGAGAGAGAGATGGAGACAGAGAGAGAGAGAGACAGGGAGAGTTCCGAAGTTCCAAATTGAGCAGCTGCTGAAAAATGAGCTCCTGTATATATTGAGATTTAAATGGTTTTTTAGAGTGAAGTACATCGAAAAAATCAAAAGAAAACTGCAAGACTCAATAGAAGACAATACAAGCAACAAACCAAAAAGACAGGATTTTGAAAAAGTAACTATTTTTCATAAAATTATACAGTTATCTTAGCTAGCTGAATTGTTAGCTGAATTGTTTACATGTTGCTAAGCAGTTGCTAAGGACTCTCCTGGAAGAAGCTAGCTAGCTTACAAAGAATAACAAAAAAATATCTAGTTAACAGAAGAAAGGAAGACAAAATAAGGACAGAAGAAAAAGGAAAAGAAAAAAGGACAACAAAGTGAAACAGTCCTCTGAAGAAACAAGAGAGCATTATACAAGAAACAGCACTTCTATTGCAACATTGTAGCCAACATCACCAGCGTTGCTATGGAAATTGTTTACCCACCAGACATCCAAACAGAGAAAGCTAAGAAAAGTTTCAAAGGTTTGTTGATGGGACAGAACCATGAATGCCTGTTTGCAGATCTTACCAGTTACAAAACAAGAGCAAATTTAATTTTTAATACCAATCGAGGGAACATATGGAAAAAGGTTATTTGCAACCATTTCCCTTTCTCAAAAAAGAGGGGCATCAGCCAAGGATGTCAGATCAGCATTTTTGAAGAAGCTGACCAGAGCAACACATATCAAACAGTAAACTTATATAATAATGGAACTGTATTGATACAAGGCAATGATTCAAGCCTCCAGGCTTTTGAGAATAGGTTTGCTACCCTAAAAGAAGACGCTGACATCATCTCAGAAAATGAGGAAAAAGTCAAGGAGGGAGATGGAGAAAAGCAGACCCCAATGGTCTCTGTGACCCAGCAGGAAGCCCTCAACGTCCCTTTACCTACCTCACCTGCAGCAGACAGAGTCAAGGACATGACAATTTCAATAAGAACACCTGCTATGCAACGTTTCCACAACACCCTCTCTCTAGTCGAAGCAGAGGTCATAGAACTCAGAGAGAAGAAGCTTCAAGAGGAGGACACTGTCCAGAAACTCAAAGAAGAGATGAAACAGTTCAGGGAGGAGAGCAGAGCATCCATAGCTAAATTAGAAAGCAGAATGGACAAGCTGAGTCAGACAAATGATGACCTCAGAGTACATCTGAGCACAACTAGAAAGGAGCTCGAACAAAAAGAGAGGTACATTGACACCCTCAACCGGCAGAGAGTCATTGTGTCCTCTGCATCTAGAGAACATGTCCACCAGCTTGGTACAACACAAGCAGAACCTGAGACCAGCATGGCCTCCACTACACAGCCGGATGACACTGCACCAGCCTACCAGTCTGCTCCAGCCCAGGTCAACCTACCAGCCTCCCAGTCTGCTCCAGCCCAGGTCAGAATACCAGCCTCCCAGTCTGCTCCAGCCCAGGTTAACCTACCAGCCTCCCAGTCTGCTCCAGCCCAGGTCAACCTACCAGCCTCCCAGTCTGCTCCAGCCCAGGTCAACCTACCAGCCTCCCAGTCTGCTCCAGCCCAGGTCAGAATACCAGCCTCCCAGTCTGCTCCAGCCCAGGTTAACCTACCAGCCTCCCAGTCTGCTCCAGCCCAGGTCAACCTACCAGCCTCCCAGTCTGCTCCAGCCCAGGTCAGAATACCAGCCTCCCAGTCTGCTCCAGCCCAGGTTAACCTACCAGCCTCCCAGTCTGCTCCAGCCCAGGTCAGAATACCAGCCTCCCAGTCTGCTCCACCCAGACAATCACCCACAACTGCAATTCTAATTGATTCAAATGGGAAGTTCTTAGTCCAGGAAAGATTATTCCCTAGACACCAGGTGTATAAGTTCTGGTGTCCTACAACTGAGAGTGCAATGCAGCTACTCAGTCAGACCAGGATTGACACCCCTGACAACATCATCATCCACACTGGCACAAACGACCTTCATGCCAAAGGTGAAAATGTATCTGGGGCAGTGAGAAGAGTGGCAGAACGGGCACAGGCTATGTTCCCAACAACCAATATAGTTGTGTCCACCCTCCTACCAAGAAAAGACTTCCCAGAAAAGTTGATCGACAAAATAAATCAACAGATCACTGTGGACTGTGCCTCACTGCTCAACGTCAGAACGGCTCACCACCCCACTCTGACATGTCAACACTTATATGATAATATACATCTTGATCAGGACAGTATCAGAACCTTTGCCAAGGACCTAAAAGATGCAACACTTGGCAGGGACCCACACACCCATCACCCCAGCAACAAAGGTCCCCCGCCCCACCTTCTGAAACAACAGTACCTCCACCATCCCGAGGAGAAAAGAGCCAGACATGGCTTATTACAGCACAGCTCTACTAGACCAGGCCCAACACAGCACAGCTCTACTAGACCAGGCCCAACACAGCACAGCTCTACTAGACCCGGCCCATCACAACACAGCTCTACTAGACCTGGCCCATCACAACAAAGCTCTACTAGACCTGGCCCATCACAACACAGCTCTACTAGACCTGGCCCATCACAACACAGCTCTACTAGACCTGGCCCATCACAACAAAGCTCTACTAGACCCGGCCCATCACAACACAGCTCTACTAGACCCGGCCCATCACAACACAGCTCTACTAGACCCGGCCCATCACAACGCAGCTCTACTAGACCCGGCCCATCACAACACAGCTCTACTAGACCTGTCCCATCACAACACAGCTCTACTAGACCCAGCCCATCACAACACAGCTCTGACCACTACTCCAGGGTCGGTCAGAACACTGCCCTTCAGGGAAGTAGACCACATGATGCAGTCCACACCATGTATCAATTAGATCGTCAGCCTACATATGCTGAGGTAACCTCTGGCAGAAGACCCCTAGAACAATCAGAGATAGGAGAGGTGCGCCAACTACTGCAACTAATATGCAGACTACTGAGCTAGACAGTCCCTTTAATTCACGCACGGGCACGCACGCGCACACACACACACACACACACAAACACACAGGGTTGCAGATTGCACATAAAATAAGTACAGTGCAATCTTATTCCATTCTTATTAATTTGTTTACAAATATTCCTAAATGTATTGACACCGGTATTATAATAATTATTATATGTAATGGTGTGTGTGTGTGTGTGTGTGTGTGTGTGTGTGTGCGCGTGTGTGTGTGTGTATGTGTCTATGTGCATGTATATGTGTATATATATATATATATATATATATGTGTATGTGTATGTATGTATATATATATATATATATGTATGTATGTGTGTGTGTATGTATGTGTGTGTGTGTGTGTGTATGTATGTATGTATATATATGTATGTATGTGTATGTGTATGTATGTATATATGTATATGTATATATATATATATATATATGTATGTGTATGTATGTATGTATGTGTGTATGTATATATATATGTATGTATATATATATATATATATATAGTATTTTATTTTTTTTGTTTTTTTCGATGTACTTTACTCAAACCAGTGAATATCACTTATTATAAATGAGATCATTAACTATCAGCTCTTGGAATATCCAGGGCCTATACTCTTCACATTTTGGTTATAAAACAACTAATCCAGAATTGATTAAAAACATCAAGGGACAGGACATCATAATCCTACTGGAAACATGGTGTCGTGGAGACATAGATACTCAGTGTCCCTCAGGCTATAGAGAAAGTTTACTACCATCAATCAAACATAAAAATGTTAAACGGGGCCGAGACTCAGGTGGAATCATCATTTGGCATAAGCAGGACTTAGCACTGAATGAAATGAAAAAAGGTACCACTCACATTTGGCTAAAACTTAACAAAGGTACAATCTATTGTGACAATGATGTATACATATGTGCAGCTTATGCTCCTCCTTCAGATTCATCATATTATGATGATCAGTTTTTTGACAATCTCCAGACAGAAATCATTACATTTCAGGCGCAGGGTAAAGTGCTTCTTTGTGGAGATTTCAATGCAAGAACAGGTTCTGAGCCTGACTACACTGATGCGGGAGGTAACCACCACATATTTGGACACCCCTCCTTGTACAGTAGCCCTATTATAAATAATAGAAACAGTCCTGACCAAATACTGAACAAAAATGGAAAAGAGTTAGTACATCTCTGTCGAGCCTTAGGCCTGTACATGCTTAATGGTAGAATCAGAGGGGACTCTTTAGGTCAGTTTACTTACTGCTCAGCTCTTGGGACAAGTGTAGTCGATTATGCCATCACTGACATTGACCCCTCCTCCATTAGTGCATTCACTGTCAGACCACAGACACCATTGTCAGATCACAGTCAGATCAACGTGTTTCTGAAGAAATTAACCAGCAATATCCATTCAAAAAAACAGCCCAATAAACTTTACAACATAAACCAATCGTTCAGATGGGCTCCAAACAGTGCAGAGGCATTCATTGAAACATTGAACTCAAATGAAATGATGAACTCTATACAGTTTTTCAATAACTCACAGTACCAAAACAATAAAGATGGTGTCAATTCAGCTACCCAAAACATCAACTGCATATTCCAAAAAGCAGCATCGAAAGCAAATTTGAGAAAACCAAAGCAATGCAACATCAGAAGCAAAAATCAAAATGTTTCTGACAAATGGTTTGATAATGAATGTAAAACAATTAGAAAACACCTAAGACAAATGTCAAACAAAAAACATAAGCAGCAAAACAACCCAGAGCTACGATATGAATACTTTGAAACTCTGAAACAGTATAAACAAACACTGAAATGCAAGAAATTGAATTATACCAACAAGACACTTGATGAAATTGAAAACGCAATTGACCAAAATCAGTTCTGGGACATGTGGAACAATTTAAGCACAACAAAGCCACAAGAATTAGCCATACAAGATGTAGGAATTTGGAAAACTTACTTTGATAATCTATACAAAAACATCCCACAAAAAGACTTAAACCAGAACCAATTAGAAATTAAAGAAAAATTGAACATCCTGGAATCAGTCATTAAAAACAACCAAAATCCATTAGATTACCCAATAACCCAACAAGAACTAAATGAAAAGCTAAAATCTATTAAATCAAAAAAAGCTTGTGGTGTAGACAACATCAGAAATGAAATGCTGAAAAACAGCACACCTGAGTTGCAAAATGCTGTGCTTAAATTGTTCAACATGGTTTTAACTTCTGGCTGCTTCCCTGATGTCTGGAACCAGGGGCTCATCTCCCCTATCCACAAAAGTGGAGACAAATCAGACCCCAATAATTACAGGGGAATTTGCGTCAACAGTAACTTGGGAAAGATTTTCTGTAGCATTTTGAATTCAAGAATTCAAACCTTTCTTCAAGAAAAAAATGTAATAAGTAAATGTCAAATTGGCTTTCTCCCTAACCATCGCACTACTGACCATATATACACCTTACACACACTAATTAATAAACACGTCCACCAAAAAAAGAGGGCAAAATCTTTGCTTGCTTTATTGACTTTAAAAAAGCATTTGATTCGATTTGGCACGAAGGGCTATTCTACAAAATTCTACAAAGTGGGCTTGGTGGTAAGGTGTATGACTTAATAAAATGTATGTACACAGAAAATAAGTGTGCAATAAAAATCAAAAACCAAAGAACAGAATTTTTTTCACAATGTCGAGGTGTGAGACAAGGCTGCAATTTGAGTCCAAATCTTTTCAACATTTATATCAATGAATTAGCAGACATGTTGGACCAATCTCCAGCCCCAGGACTCACACTATTTGACACAGAGGTGAAATACCTGCTATATGCTGATGACTTGGTACTTCTATCACCAACCAAAGAAGGTCTTCAACAAAACATTAATATTCTGGAGCAATATTGCCATAATTGGGCCCTGGCAGTAAATTTCCAAAAAACTAAAATCATGATTTTCCAAAAAAAACCCAGATGTCAGAAACAAAAATGTAAATTCACCCTGAACAACACCTTAATTGAACACACAAAAAATTACACCTACCTTGGTCTGACCATATCTGCATCGGGAAACTTTAATATGGCAGTGAAGGCACTCAAAGAAAAAGCCCGCAGAGCAATGTATGCAATAAAAATGAAATTATTCAAAATCAACATCCCAATTAGAATTTGGACTAAAATATTTGACAGTGTAATCCTACCAATAGCACTTTATGGAAGTGAGGTTTGGGGGCCACTCAATAAACTGGATTTTAAAATGTGGGACAAACATCCAATTGAAACCCTACATGCAGAATTCTGTCGGAAAATTCTACAAGTCCAGAGAAATACACCAACTTATGCATGTAGGGCAGAATTGGGCCGTTTTCCAGTAATAATGAAAATACAGAAAAGATCATTAAAATTTTGGCTACATCTAAATTCAAGTCCAAATTCGAGTCTGCAATTTAAAGCACTTCAAGCCCAAGAGCTGAGCCCAGAAACGAGCCCTCTCAGTCAGCTGGTGTTGGACCTCACCAATCAAGCTGACACCAGCACTGCTTCAAAAGAAAGAATTCCAATAAACAAAATCATGAACCAATCAAAGGAATCATACTTACAATACTGGAAAAACGAAACAAAATCCCAAAGCCGACTAAATTGCTATCTGACCCTAAACAGAGAATATGAATTGGCTGATTATCTCTACTCTGTCAGAGATACGAAGCAGAGACAGATCCTTACCAAGTACAGGCTGAGTGACCACCGATTGGCAATAGAAACCGGCAGACATAAAAAGACATGGCTACCCAAAGA
>NW_023493706.1:122500-240000 GCF_013265735.2 Oncorhynchus mykiss
AGCCTGTTATTACACCAGAACACACAGCCTCTTATTACACTAGAACACACAGCCTGTTATTACACCAGAACACACAGCCTGTTATTACACCAGAACACACAGCCTGTTATTACACTAGAACACACAGCCTGTTATTACACTAGAACACACAGCCTGTTATTACACTAGAACACACAGCCTGTTATTACACTAGAACACACAGCCTGTTATTACACTAGAACACACAGCCTGTTATTACACTAGAACACACAGCCTGTTATTACACTACAACACACAGCCTGTTATTACACTAGAACACACAGCCTGTTATTACACCAGAACACACAGCCTGTTATTACACTACAACACACAGCCTGATATTACACACAGCCTGTTATTACACCAGAACACACAGCCTGTTATTACACCAGAACACACAGCCTGTTATTACACCAGAACACACAGCCTGTTATTACACCAGAACACACAGCCTGTTATTACACTAGAACACACAGCCTGTTATTACACTAGAACACACAGCCTGTTATTACACCAGAACACACAGCCTGTTATTACACTAGAACACACAGCCTGTTATTACACTAGAACACACAGCCTGTTATTACACTAGAACACACAGCCTGTTATTACACACAGCCTGTTCTACACTAGAACACACAGCCTGTTATTACACACAGCCTGTTCTACACTAGAACACACAGCCTGTTATTACACACAGCCTGTTCTACACTAGAACACACAGCCTGTTATTACACACAGCCTGTTCTACACTAGAACACACAGCCTGATATTACACACAGCCTGTTCTACACTAGAACACACAGCCTGTTATTACACACAGCCTGATATTACAGACAGCCTGTTCTACACTAGAACACACAGCCTGATATTACACACAGCCTGTTCTACACTAGAACACACAGCCTGTTATTACACACAGCCTGTTCTACACTAGAACACACAGCCTGATATTACACACAGCCTGTTCTACACTAGAACACACAGCCTGATATTACAGACAGCCTGTTCTACACTAGAACACACAGCCTGTTATTACACACAGCCTGTTCTACACTAGAACACACAGCCTGTTATTACACTAGAACACACAGCCTGTTATTACACACAGCCTGTTATTACACTAGAACACACAGCCTGTTATTACACCAGAACACACAGCCTGTTATTACACACAGCCTGATATTACACACAGCCTGTTCTACACTAGAACACACAGCCTGTTATTACACTAGAACACACAGCCTGTTATTACACACAGCCTGTTATTACACACAGCCTGTTCTACACTAGAACACACAGCCTGTTCTACACTAGAACACACAGCCTGTTATTACACACAGCCTGTTCTACACTAGAACACACAGCCTGTTATTACACTAGAACACACAGCCTGTTATTACACACAGCCTGTTCTACACTAGAACACACAGCCTGTTATTACACTAGAACACACAGCCTGTTATTACACTAGAACACACAGCCTGTTATTACACTAGAACACACAGCCTGTTATTACACCAGAACACACAGCCTGTTATTACACTAGAACACACAGCCTGTTATTACACTAGAACACACAGCTTGTTATTACACTAGAACACACAGCCTGTTATTACACCAGAACACACAGCCTGTTATTACACTAGAACACACAGCCTGTTATTACACCAGAACACAGCCTGATATTACACTAGAACACACAGCCTGTTATTACACTAGAACACACAGCCTGATATTACACCAGAACACACAGCCTGTTATTACACTAGAACACACACAGCCTGTTATTACACTAGAACACACAGCCTGTTATTACACCAGAACACACAGCCTGTTATTACACCAGAACACACAGCCTGTTATTACACCAGAACACACAGCCTGTTATTACACTAGAACACACAGCCTGTTATTACACCAGAACACACAGCCTGTTATTACACTAGAACACACAGCCTGTTATTACACCAGAACACACAGCCTGTTATTACACTAGAACACACAGCCTGTTATTACACCAGAACACAGCCTGATATTACACTAGAACACACAGCCTGTTATTACACTAGAACACACAGCCTGATATTACACCAGAACACACAGCCTGTTATTACACTAGAACACACACAGCCTGTTATTACACTAGAACACACAGCCTGTTATTACACCAGAACACACAGCCTGTTATTACACCAGAACACACAGCCTGTTATTACACCAGAACACACAGCCTGTTATTACACTAGAACACACAGCCTGTTATTACACCAGAACACACAGCCTGTTATTACACTAGAACACACAGCGGGGGACATCAATCATAATATTGTAGTCGTATGAAAACACCAGGAGAGATGAGAAGGTGAGGAGCACAGGATGAAATGGCGTAACCACGGGAGACCGCGGTATTACACCAGAACACACAGCCTGTTATTACACTAGAACACACAGCCTGTTATTACACACAGCCTGTTATTACACCAGAACACACAGCCTGTTATTACACACAGCCTGTTATTACACTAGAACACACAGCCTGTTATTACACACAGCCTGTTATTACACCAGAACACACAGCCTGTTATTACACCAGAACACACAGCCTGTTATTACACTAGAACACACAGCCTGATATTACACTAGAACACACAGCCTGATATTACACCAGAACACACAGCCTGTTATTACACTAGAACACACAGCCTGTTATTACACCAGAACACACAGCCTGTTATTACACTAGAACACACAGCCTGTTATTACACTAGAACACACAGCCTGTTATTACACCAGAACACACAGCCTGTTATTACACTAGAACACACAGCCTGTTATTACACCAGAACACACAGCCTGTTATTACACTAGAACACACAGCCTGTTATTACACCAGAACACACAGCCTGTTATTACACCAGAACACACAGCCTGTTATTACACACAGCCTGTTATTACACCAGAACACACAGCCTGTTATTACACCAGAACACACAGCCTGTTATTACACCAGAACACACAGCGGGGGACATCAATCATAATAATGTAGTCGTATGAAAACACCAGGAGAGATGAGAAGGTGAGGAGCACAGGATGAAATGGCGTAACCACAGGAGACCGCGGTAGTGACACTTGTAACCGCGAAGACTCGGGTGAGTGACACTTGTAACCGCGAAGACTCGGGTGAGTGACACTTGTAACCGTGGAGACTCGGGTGAGTGACACTTGTAACCGTGGAGACCGTGGTAGTGACAGTGACAGGCATTCACAGAGGGAAGACGGGCCTAATCTCCAAACTGGATTTATTTTTTTTGTGTTCAGATGAAGAAAATAAAAAACGAACGTATTGATTCAGATCTTTAGGGAGAAGACAGAGAGAGACACTGATCTACGGTTTATATTCATTTAATTAGAATTTAATCTTATCGACGCATTTTTATAAAATTTTATTTCAGGAGGGTGACAGTTTGGAGAGGAGGACCACTGCCGCACTGGCTCCTGGGTGAGGTAATCACAGGGTGGTGATGGGATATGTAGTTCTCCTGTCCTGTCCACACACTCACCTTCCATCTCCCCACTTGTCCTGCTGCTTCCCTTACTGCTCCCTTCTGTACCTTTAGCCTTCTCCCTCTCTCTCTCGCTGTCCTCCAAGCCCTCCTCTCCTCCCCCCGGCCTCTCCTCTTCCTCCTCCTCCTCTCCCAGGTTCTTATAGTTGGGGCGTTTCTGGGCTCGCTTGCGCCCCCGATTGCAGGACAGCTCCAGAGACCGCTCCAGAGACTCGGGAGGCTTGGTGAAGCGACGGACGCCTGCGCTGACCTGGAGAGACAGAGGAAGGGAGGGAGGGACGGCGGGAGATGGAAGGAGGAGGGGGAGAGAGGGAGAGGGAGGAGGGGGGAGGGGGGAGACAGAGAGAGAGAGAGAGAGACAGAGAGAGACAGAGAGGGAGAGAGACAGAGAGAGAGAGAGAGAGACAGAGAGAGACAGAGAGAGAGAGACAGAGAGAGAGAGAGAGACAGAGAGAGAGAGAGAGAGAGAGAGACAGAGAGAGAGAGACAGAGAGAGAGAGAGACAGAGAGAGAGAGACAGAGAGAGAGAGAGAGAGAGAGAGAGACAGAGAGAGAGGGAGAGAGAGAAAATGTTAAAACACACAATGCTCATAGATTAAAGACAAGGCTAAGGAGCTTTAATTTTGTATAGTCATTTTGCTGTAAGTTCTGTCTCCATTTTGTGTTGTCTGCATTTTACTTAAATATTCGTGTCATTTTTCACAGCAGAATGGTAGACTGAGGACAGGTCCTGGATCAGTTTGTTAGCTACTGATCAACAACAAGTGGCCAACCAGAGGACAGGTTCTGGATCAGTTTGTTAGCTACTGATCAACAACAAGTGGCCAACCAGAGGACAGGTTCTGGATCAGTTTGTTAGCTACTGATCAACAACAAGTGGCCGACCAGAGGACAGGTTCTGGATCAGTTTGTTAGCTACTGATCAACAACAAGTGGCCGACCAGAGGACAGGTTCTGGATCAGTTTGTTAGCTACTGATCAACAACAAGTGGTCAACCAGAGGACAGGTTCTGGATCAGTTTGTTAGCTACTGATCAACAACAAGTGGCCGACCAGAGGACAGGTTCTGGATCAGTTTGTTAGCTCCTGATCAACCACAAGTGGCCAACCAGAGGACAGTTCCAACTCATCCCAAAGAACTTCAATGGGGTTGAGATCAGGGCACTGTGCAGACCAGTCAAGTTCTTCCACACCGATCTCAACAAGCCATTTCTGTATGGACCTCGCTTCGTGCACGGGGGGGGGGTCATTGTCAATCTGAAACAGGAAAGGGGCTTATCCAAACTGTTGCCACTAAGTTGGAAGCACAGAATCATCTAGAATGTCATTGTATGTTGTAGAGTTAAGATCTACCCTTCACTGGAACTAAAGGAGCCCGAAACCATGAACAACAGCCCCAGACCATTATTCCTCCTCCACCAAACTTTACAGTTGGCACTATGCATTGAAGCAGGTGGCGTTCTCCTGGCATCCTCCAAAACCCAGATGTGTCCGTTTTAACAGGACCCCACCACAGCAACAGTCAATGGAAGACAAGAATAACTAGGCCCGAGTTGAGCACACCACGGTGTGTGTGTGTGTGTGGTTGGTTCGTCTTCTCATCTTCGGGTCTGTCATTTCGTCTAAAGCTGTCATCCATTAACCACAATACACCACTGCTAAACAGGAAGTGATCTCACCTGCTGAGAAGGCCTGTTAAGCTGGGTTTATAGTAAACAGGTCACCTTGGGTGTTTGGAGGAGGGGTGTGTGTGTCTGTAATACAAATCTCCTGATCTCCTCTAGATATGATTTTACATGAACAACGACATGTTATCAGCTGGAAGAAATCCCCCCCCCTTTCATTTAAATCCTCTGGTTCTTCCTGGTGTCGACAAAACGGTCTACTTTCCTTCCCATAAGGAAGTGTATGAATTAATGAATTAATTTATGTGGAGTCTGCCACTAGCACAGCAACGGTCTACTTTCCATCCCATAAGGAAGTGTATGAATTAATGAATTAATTTATGTGGAGTCTGCCACTAGCACAGCAACGGTCTACTTTCCATCCCATAAGGAAGTGTATGAATTAATGAATTAAGGAACATATGGTATGAAAATAGCCCTAATGTGATATCAGTTTTTCAATTTTAATACATTTGCTAAAATTTCAAGAAACCTGTTTTTTTGCTTTGTTATAATGGGGTATTGTGATTTATGAGGGAGGGGGGGGGGGGGGTAAAAACAATGTAATCCATTTTAGAATAAGGCTTTAACGTAATAAGACGTGGAAAAAGTCCAGGGGTCTGAATACTTTCCGGACGCTCTGTAGCGTCAATCTATTCTCCACTTTTAACCACATTCTAGTACCATGTTTTGTTGCGTTGAAGGTGCACTGTGTGTGTGTGTGTGTGTGTGTGTGTGTGTGTGTGTCTTCAGTAGGTTCTGGTAAACCACTCACGTTTAGAAGAAAAAAAAATGGACACACACACACAGAGAACACACACAGACACACACACACACAGACACACATTAATTATTGTCAGCGCAAAAGTCTTGACTGACTGTTAAGCTGAGAGCCTTTACATACAACACACCGTTTAGATAGATAATACCCAGATATGCCTTGTTCCACCTCTCCCTTGTAGATTGGGGGGGGGGGGGGGGGGGGGGGGTGGTGGAACACACCATACCATAAGCTACTCTGGGTTCATCCTGTCTCTATCTGCAACGGGCGTTATCTTAACCCCCCCGCGGCCAGGATGTTTAAGGGCCATCTCTGACACAGTTACAACCACTTCCTGTTACTGGAATCACCAGCTGATAAGGTGTAATCACCAAAGTCGATCGGTTGTTAACTCCAGCTTCTATCAGGTAAAACCATACGCCCTGATTGGCTGCAGGGTGCTAGAGAGGACATCATGTATTCATGCCCTGATTAGCTGCAGGGTGCTAGGAGAGGACATCATGTATTCATGCCCTGATTAGCTGCAGGGTGCTAGAGAGGACATCATGTATTCATGCCCTGATTAGCTGCAGGGTGCTAGGAGAGGACATCATGTATTCATGCCCTGATTAGCTGCAGGGTGCTAGAGAGGACATCATGTATTCATGCCCTGATTAGCTGCAGGGTGCTAGGAGAGGACATCATGTATTCATGCCCTGATTAGCTGCAGGGTGCTAGAGAAGACATCATGTATTCATGCCCTGATTAGCTGCAGGGTGCTAGAGAGGACATCATGTATTCATGCCCTGATTAGCTGCAGGGTGCTAGAGAGGACATCATGTATTCATGCCCTGATTAGCTGCAGGGTGCTAGAGAGGACATCATGTATTCATGCCCTGATTAGCTGCAGGGTGCTAGAGAGGACATCATGTATTCATGCCCTGATTAGCTGCAGGGTGCTAGAGAGGACATCATGTATTCATGCCCTGATTAGCTGCAGGGTGCTAGAGAGGACATCATGTATTCATGCCCTGATTAGCTGCAGGGTGCTAGAGAGGACATCATGTATTCATGCCCTGATTAGCTGCAGGGTGCTAGAGAGGACATCATGTATTCACGCCCTGATTAGCTGCAGGGTGCTAGAGAGGACATCATGTATTCACGCCCTGATTAGCTGCAGGGTGCTAGGAGAGGACATCATGTATTCATGCCCTGATTAGCTGCAGGGTGCTAGGAGAGGACATCATGTATTCATGCCCTGATTAGCTGCAGGGTGCTAGAGAGGACATCATGTATTCATGCCCTGATTAGCTGCAGGGTGCTAGAGAGGACATCATGTATTCATGCCCTGATTAGCTGCAGGGTGCTAGAGAGGACATCATGTATTCATGCCCTGATTAGCTGCAGGGTGCTAGAGAGGACATCATGTATTCATGCCCTGATTAGCTGCAGGGTGCTAGAGAGGACATAATGTATTCATGCCGTGATTAGCTGCAGGGTGCTAGAGAGGACATCATGTATTCACGCCGTGATTAGCTGCAGGGTGCTAGAGAGGACATAATGTATAATGTATTCATGCGGGAGAATAACAGACGTGTCTGAATGATAATGTAGTCAATAGCACTCCACCAATCAGCCGATGGGAGATTGGAGAACATTCCAGAAGGACAACCATCTCTGCAGCACTCCACCAATCAGGCCTTTATGTTAGAGTGGCCAGACGGAAGCCACTCCTCAGCTCTCCACCAATCAGGCCTTTATGGTAGAGAGGCCAGACGGAAGCCACTCCTCAGCTCTCCACCAATCAGGCCTTTATGGTAGAGAGGCCAGACGGAAGCCACTCCTCAGCTCTCCACCAATCAGGCCTTTATGGTAGAGGCGCCAGACGGAAGCCACTCCTCAGCTCTCCACCAATCAGGCCTTTATGGTAGAGAGGCCAGACGGAAGCCACTCCTCAGCTCTCCACCAATCAGGCCTTTATGGTAGAGGCGCCAGACGGAAGCCACTCCTCAGCTCTCTACCAATCAGGCCTTTATGGTAGAGAGGCCAGACGGAAGCCACTCCTCAGCTCTCCACCAATCAGGCCTTTATGGTAGAAAGACCAGACGGAAGCCACTCCTCAGTGAAAAGGCACATGACAGCCCTCTTGGAGTTTGCCAAAAGGCACCTAAAGGACTCTCAGACCACGAGAAACAAGATTCTCTGGTCTGATGAAACCAAGATTGAACTCTTTGGCCTGAATGCCAAGCGTCATGTCTGGAGGAAACCTGGCACCATCTCTACGGTGAAGCATGGTGGTGGTGGCAGCATCATGCTGTGGGGATGTTTTTTCAGCGGCAGGGACTGGGAGACTAGTCAGGATCGAGGGAAAGATGAACGGAGAAAAGTACAGAGATTCTTGATAAAAAACCTCTCTTCAGAGCACTCAGCACCTCAGAAAGTGAACCTTCGCCCCAGTCTAACAGGACAACGATCCTAAACACACAGCCAAGACAACGTTGGAATGGCTTCGTGACAAATCTCTGAATGTCCTTGAGTGGCCCAGCCAGAGCCCGGATTTGAACCCGATCGAACATCTCTGGAGAGACCTGAAAATAGCTATGCAGCAACACTTCCCATCCACCCTGACAGAGCTTGAGAGGATCTGCAGAGAAGAATGGGAGAAACTCCCCAAATACAGGTGTGCCAAGCTTGTAGCGTCATACACAAGAAGACTTGAGGTTGTAATCGCTGCCAAAGGTGCTTCAACAAAGTACCCGAGTGAAGGGTCTGAATACTTATGGAACTGTGATATTTCTGTTTTAGCTTTGTCATTATGGGGTATTGTGATGTCATTATGGGGTATTGTGATGTCATTATGGGGTATTGTGATGTCATTATGGGGTATTGTGATGTCATTAGGGGGTATTGTGATGTCATTAGGGGGTATTGTGTGTAGATTGATGAGGAGGGGAAATAATTTTATACATTTTAGAAAAAGGCTGTAACAAAATAAAACCTGGACAAAGTTGAGGGGTCTGAATACTTTCCGAAGGTCACTGTGTGTGTGTGTGTGTGTGTGTGTGTGTGTGTGTACTCACTGTGTTTTTGTGCTGTGTGAAGACAGACAGGTCTCCGTTGAAGATGACTTCAGCCAGAGAGTTGACCAGCGGCTGGTAGTGGATGATGAGAAACACCTTGAGACAAACCCAACAAAAATAACAACGTTCATATGCAGTTTTATCACTGAACCACCATCCCTACGGTGAAGCGAGGTGAGGTGTGATGAGGTGTGGTGTGACGAGGTGTGGTGAGGTGTGATGAAGTGTGATGATGTGTGATGAGGTGAGGTGTGATGTAATGAGGTGAGGTGTAATGAGGTGGTGTGATGAGGTGTGATGAGGTGTGATGATGTGAGGTGTGATGTAATGAGGTGAGGTGTAATGAGGTGGTGTGATGAGGTGTGGTGAGGTGTGGTGAGGTGTGGTGTGGTGTGACGAGGTGTGGTGAGCTGTGATGAGGTGTGATGATGTGTGATGAGGTGAGGTGTGATGTAATGAGGTGAGGTGTAATGAGGTGAGGTGTGATGAGGTGTGATGAGGTGAGGTGTGATGAGGTGAGGTGTGATGAGGTGTGACGATGTGTGGTGTGACGATGTGTGGTGAGGTGAGGTGTGATGAGATGAGGTGTGGTGTGATGAGGTGTGATGAGGTGAGGTGAGGTGTGGTGTGATGAGGTGTGGTGAGGTGAGGTGTGATGAGATGAGGTGTGGTGTGATGAGGTGTGATGAGGTGAGGTGAAGTGTGGTGTGATGAGGTAAGATGAGGTGAGGTGTGGTGTGATGAGGTGTGGTGTGATGAGGTGTGGTGAGGTGTCATGAGGTGTGGTGTGATGAGGTGTGATGAGGTGAGGTGAGGTGTGGTGTGAAGAGGTGAGGTGTGATGTGAAGAGGTGTAGTGTGATGAGGTGTGATGTGAAGAGGTGAGGTGTGGTGTGAAGAGGTATGAAGCGGTGTGATGAGGTATGATGTGGTGAGGTGTGATGAGGTGTGATGAGGTGTAGTGAGGTGTGATGTGAAGAGGTGTTATGAGGTGTGGTGTGATGAGGTGTGATGTGAAGAGGTGAGGTGTGGTGTGAAGAGGTATGAAGCGGTGTGATGAGGTGTGATGTGGTGAGGTGAGGTGTGATGAGGTGTGATGAGGTGTAGTGAGATGTGATGTGAAGAGGTGAGGTGTGATGTGATGAGGTGTAGTGTGATGAGGTGTGATGTGAAGAGGTGAGGTGTGGTGTGAAGAGGTATGAAGCGGTGTGATGGGGTGAGGTGAGGTGTGATGAGGTGTGATGAGGTGTAGTGAGGTGTGATGTGAAGAGGTGAGGTGTGATGTGATGAGGTGTGATGAGGTGTAGTGAGGTGTGATGTGAAGAGGTGAGGTGTGGTGTGATGAGGTGTGGTGTGATGAGGTGTGGTGAGGTGTCATGAGGTGTGGTGTGATGAGGTGTGATGAGGTGAGGTGAGGTGTGGTGTGAAGAGGTGAGGTGTGATGTGAAGAGGTGTAGTGTGATGAGGTGTGATGTGAAGCGGTGAGGTGTGGTGTGAAGAGGTATGAAGCGGTGTGATGAGGTATGATGTGGTGAGGTGTGATGAGGTGTAGTGAGGTGTGATGTGAAGAGGTGTTATGAGGTGTGGTGTGATGAGGTGTGATGTGAAGAGGTGTGGTGTGAAGAGGTATGAAGCGGTGTGATGAGGTGTGATGTGGTGAGGTGAGGTGTGATGAGGTGTGATGAGGTGTAGTGAGGTGTGATGTGAAGAGGTGAGGTGTGGTGTGATGAGGTGTGGTGTGATGAGGTGTGGTGAGGTGTCATGAGGTGTGGTGTGATGAGGTGTGATGAGGTGAGGTGAGGTGTGGTGTGAAGAGGTGAGGTGTGATGTGAAGAGGTGTAGTGTGATGAGGTGTGATGTGAAGAGGTGAGGTGTGGTGTGAAGAGGTATGAAGCGGTGTGATGAGGTATGATGTGGTGAGGTGTGATGAGGTGTGATGAGGTGTAGTGAGGTGTGATGTGAAGAGGTGTTATGAGGTGTGGTGTGATGTGAAGAGGTGTGGTGTGAAGAGGTATGAAGCGGTGTGATGGGGTGAGGTGAGGTGTGATGAGGTGTGATGAGGTGAGGTGTGATGAGGTGTGATGAGGTGAGGTGAGGTGTGATGTGAAGAGGTGAGGTGTGATGTGATGAGGTGTAGTGTGATGAGGTGTGATGTGAAGAGGTGAGGTGTGGTGTGAAGAGGTATGAAGCGGTGTGATGGGGTGAGGTGAGGTGTGATGAGGTGTGATGAGGTGTAGTGAGGTGTGATGTGAAGAGGTGAGGTGTGATGTGATGAGGTGTGATGAGGTGTAGTGAGGTGTGATGTGAAGAGGTGAGGTGTGGTGTGAAGAGGTATGAAGCGGTGTGATGGGGTGAGGTGAGGTGTGATGAGGTGTGATGAGGTGTAGTGAGGTGTGATGTGAAGAGGTGAGGTGTGATGTGATGAGGTGTGATGAGGTGTAGTGAGGTGTGATGTGAAGAGGTGAGGTGTGGTGTGATGAGGTGTGATGAGGTGTAGTGAGGTGTGATGTGAAGAGGTGAGGTGTGGTGTGAAGAGGTATGAAGCGGTGTGATGAGGTGTGATGTGGTGAGGTGAGGTGTGATGAGGTGTGATGAGGTGTAGTGAGGTGTGATGTGAAGAGGTGTTATGAGGTGTAGTGTGATGAGGTGTGATGTGAAGAGGCGAGGTGTGGTGTGAAGAGGTATGAAGCGGTGTGATGGGGTGTGATGTGGTGAGGTGAGGTGTGATGAGGTGTGATGAGGTGTAGTGAGGTGTGATGTGAAGAGGTGTTATGAGGTGTGGTGTGATGAGGTGTGAAGCGGTGTGATTAGGTGTGATGTGATGAGGTGTCATGAGGTGTGATGAGGTGTGGTGTGGTGATGAGGTGTGGTGTGATGTGGTGTGAAGAGGTGTGATGAGGTGTGGTGTGAAGAGGTGTGATGAGGTGTCATGAGGTGTGGTGTGATGAGGTGTGATGAAGTGTGGTGAGGTGTGGTGTGATGAGGTGTGATGAGAAGAGGTGTGATGTGGTGAGGTGTGATGAGGTGTGATGAGGTGTGATGTGGTGAGGTGTGATGTGAAGAGGTGTGATGAGGTGTGGTGTGATGAGGTGTGGTGAGGTGTGGTGTGGTGAGGTGTGGTGAGGTGTGGTGTGAAGAGGTGTGATGAGGTGTGGTGAGGTGTGGTGAGGTGTGGTGAGGTGTGGTGTGATGAGGTGTGATGAGGTGAGATGAGATGTGGTGAGATTAGATGTGGTGTGATGTGAAGAGGTGTGATGTGATGTGAAGAGGTGTGATGAGGTGAGATTGTGTGTGTAGGTACATACCTGTGACAGTAGGTTAAGGGACACCTGAGGGTTGATCTTACGATCTTCAGACTGAAACACAGACGACAATATGTCAGATACACATTAGTATTGGTTACACAGTACATACACACACCCCTCCACCTACCTGTTCAGGGCAGACCAGAGAGAAGACGTAGAGAGGCAGGAACAGACGGTTGAGCAGGTGGTCTGTCAGGACATCGTTCAGGAACTCACAGTTGATAGTCAGGATATCGTTCAGGTAGTGGAGATGGTCGAGATGCTCTGCTACCAAGTCACTCAGCTTCCCCCGGTTACGATGCCTGGAGGGGGGAGAGGGAGAGAGACAGGGAGAGAGGAGAGAGAGAGTCAGAGAGAGGAGAGAGAGAGAGAGAGAGAGAGTGAGACAGAGACAGAGAGAGAGACAGAGAGAGAGACAGAGAGAGAGAGAGAGAGAGAGGGAGACAGAGGAGAGAGACAGAGAGAGAGAGAGAGAGACAGAGACAGAGACAGAGACAGAGAGAGACATAGACATAGAGAGACATAGAGAGAGACAGAGAGAGGGAGAGAGAGACAGAGAGAGAGAGAGAGAGACAGAGACAGAGACAGAGACAGAGAGAGACATAGACATAGAGAGACATAGAGAGAGACAGAGAGAGGGAGAGAGAGACAGAGAGAGGGAGAGAGAGACAGAGAGAGAGAGAGAGAGAGAGACAGAGAGAGAGAGAGACAGAGAGAGGGAGAGAGAGAGAGAGAGAGAGGGGGAGAGAGAGAGAGACACAGAGAGAGAGAGAGAGACAGAGAGAGAGAGACAGAGAGAGAGAGAGACAGAGAGAGGGAGAGGGAGAGAGGAAGTGAGAGAGAGAGAGACAGAGACAGAGACAGAGACAGAGAGAAGAGAGAGAGAGAGAGAGAGACAGAGAGAGACAGAGAGAGAGAGGAGAGAGAGACACAGAGAGAGAGAGAGAGAGAGAGAGAGAGAGGTGGTATGTACATAAAAGTGTGTAACGATCTAGTCTGTAACTGCTATGGTTTTGTGTTTCACAACATGTATCTGCAGTGCAAACACAACCTTCCCAAGGGTACAATATCTTCATCAGATAACTGTAAGGTAGAAAGTCTAAACTGATACAACACTGACACCTAGTGGACACAGGGGAGAATGACCCATCTGAAGGTTAGATAGAGACCCCTAGTGGACAGAGGGGAGAATGACCCATCTGAAGGTTAGATAGAGACCTAGTGGACAGAGGGGAGAATGACCCATCTGAAGGTTAGATAGAGACCCCTAGTGGACACAGGGGAGAATGACCCATCTGAAGACTAGATAGAGACACCTAGTGGACAGAGGGGAGAATGACCCATCTGAAGGTTAGATAGAGACGCCTAGTGGACACAGGGGAGAATGACCCATCTGAAGGTTAGATAGAGACCCCTAGTGGACAGAGGGGAGAATGACCCATCTGAAGACTAGATAGAGACACCTAGTGGACACAGTGAGAATGACCCATCTGAAGAGTAGATAGAGACCCCTAGTGGACAGAGGGGAGAATGACCCATCTGAAGGTTAGATAGAGACCCCTAGTGGACAGAGGGGAGAATGACCCATCTGAAGGTTAGATAGAGACCCCTAGTGGACACAGGGGAGAATGACCCATCTGAAGACTAGATAGAGACCCCTAGTGGACACAGGGGAGAATGACCCATCTGAAGGTTAGATAGAGACCCCTAGTGGACAGAGGGGAGAATGACCCATCTGAAGGTTAGATAGAGACCCCTAGTGGACACAGGGGAGAATGACCCATCTGAAGACTAGACAGAGACCCCTAGTGGACAGAGGGGAGAATGACCCATCTGAAGACTAGATAGACCCCTAGTGGACACAGGGGAGAATGACCCATCTGAAGACTAGATAGAGACACCTAGTGGACAGAGGGGTGAATGACCCATCTGAAGACTAGATAGACACCTAGTGGACACAGGGGAGAATGACCCATCTGAAGACTAGACAGAGACCCCTAGTGGACAGAGGGGAGAATGACCCATCTGAAGACTAGATAGAGACACCTAGTGGACAGAGGGGAGAATGACCCATCTGAAGGTTAGATAGAGACCCCTAGTGGACACAGGGAAGAATGACCCATCTGAAGACTAGATAGAGACCCCTAGTGGACAGAGGGGAGAATGACCCATCTGAAGACTAGATAGAGACCCCTAGTGGACACAGGGGAGAATGACCCATCTGAAGGTTAGATAGAGACCCCTAGTGGACAGAGGGGAGAATGACCCATCTGAAGGTTAGATAGAGACCCCTAGTGGACAGAGGGGAGAATGACCCATCTGAAGGTTAGATAGAGACCCGTAGTGGACAGAGGGGAGAATGACCCATCTGAAGACTAGACAGAGACCCCTAGTGGACAGAGGGGAGAATGACCCATCTGAAGACTAGATAGAGACACCTAGTGGACAGAGGGGAGAATGACCCATCTGAAGACTAGATAGAGACACCTAGTGGACACAGGGGAGAATGACCCATCTGAAGACTAGATAGAGACCCCTAGTGGACAATGACCCATCTGAAGGTTAGCTTTAAGGAAAGATCCACTCATCCCCATAGGCCGACATACAGACAGTCTCTTACTCACTTTTCCAGCACGTTCTATAGAAATGTATAGGAAGCTAAATGATAACAGAAGGTAGAAGAAAAATGACTGTCTGAACACATTTGGTCCAGTTTGATGACTTTGCTGCCGTGTGTGTGTGTGTGTGTGTGTGTGTGTGTCTGTGTGTGTGTGTACTCACTCTTGGTCCGTCTGAACACACTTGTCCAGCTCTATGACGTGGGAGCCGATGAACCAGACCAGGTTACTGAAGTAAGGGACCGCCGTCTTGTCTCGAATGTAGTGCAGCATGTGCTGGTTGTCCACTAGAGGGGTGGGAGGTCAAGGGATGTTACCGTGGTTACACAGATAGACGTGGAGACATGGGGGGGGGGGGGGTCAGAGGAATACAGGACCAGACATTTACAGAGATTGGATATGAGTATAACTATATAGAGAATAAAGCTGTTCTCTCCAGGAGGACTCTACTCTAAAGAGAGACTGATATGGAGGACTCTACTCCAGAGACTGATATGGAGGACTCTACTCTAGAGACTGATATGGAGGACTCTACTCTGAGACTGATGTGGAGGACTCTACTCTGAGACTGATGTGGAGGACTCTACTCTAAAGAGACTGATGTGGAGGACTCTACTCTAAAGAGACTGATGTGGAGGACTCTACTCTAAAGAGACTGATGTGGAGGACTCTACTCTAAAGAGACTGATGTGGAGGACTCTACTCTAAAGAGACTGATGTGGAGGACTCTACTCTAAAGAGACTGATGTGGAGGACTCTACTCTAAAGAGACTGATGTGGAGGACTCTACTCTAAAGAGACTGATGTGGAGGACTCTACTCTAAAGAGACTGATGTGGAGGACTCTACTCTAAAGAGACTGATGTGGAGGACTCTACTCTAAAGAGACTGATGTGGAGGACTCTACTCTAAAGAGACTGATGTGGAGGACTCTACTCTAAAGAGACTGATGTGGAGGACTCTACTCTAAAGAGACTGAAGTGGAGGACTCTACTCTAAAGAGACTGAAGTGGAGGACTCTACTCTAAAGAGACTGAAGTGGAGGACTCTACTCTAAAGAGACTGAAGTGGAGGACTCTACTCTAAAGAGACTGAAGTGGAGGACTCTACTCTAAAGAGACTGAAGTGGAGGACTCTACTTTAAAGAGACTGATGTGGAGGACTCTACTCTAAAGAGACTGATGTGGAGGACTCTACTCTAAAGAGACTGATGTGGAGGACTCTACTCTAAAGAGACTGATGTGGAGGACTCTACTCTGAGACTGATGTGGAGGACTCTACTCTGAGACTGATGTGGAGGACTCTACTCTAAAGAGACTGATGTGGAGGACTCTACTCTAAAGAGACTGATGTGGAGGACTCTACTCTAAAGAGACTGATGTGGAGGACTCTACTCTAAAGAGACTGATGTGGAGGACTCTACTCTGAGACTGAAATGGAGGACTCTACTCTGAGACTGAAATGGAGGACTCTACTCTGAGACTGAAATGGAGGACTCTACTCTGAGACTGAAATGTAGTCTGAGACTGAAATGGAGGACTCTACTCTAAAGAGACTGATGTGGAGGACTCTACTCTAAAGAGACTGATGTGGAGGACTCTACTCTAAAGAGACTGATGTGGAGGACTCTACTCTGAGACTGAAATGGGGGACTCTACTCTGAGACTGAAATGGAGGACTCTACTCTGAGACTGAAATGGAGGACTCTACTCTGAGAATGAAATGGAGGACTCTACTCTGAGAATGAAATGGAGGACTCTACTCTGAGACTGAAATAGAGGACTCTACTCTGAGAATGAAATGGAGGACTCTACTCTGAAAAGAGACTGATGTGGAGGACTCTACTCCGAAAAGAGATTGATGTGGAGGACTCTACTCTGAAAAGAGACTGATGTGGAGGACTCTACTCTGAAAAGAGACTGATGTGGAGGACTCTACTCTGAAAAGAGACTGATGTGGAGGACTCTACTCTGAAAAGAGACTGATGTGGAGGACTCTACTCTGAAAAGAGACTGATGTGGAGGACTCTACTCTAAAAAGAGACTGATATGGAGGACTCTACTCTAAAAAGAGACTGATATGGAGGACTCTACTCTAAAAAGAGACTGATATGCAGGACTCTACTCTAAAAAGAGACTGATATGGAGGACTCTACTCTAAAAAGAGACTGATATGGAGGACTCTACTCTAAAAAGAGACTGATATGCAGGACTCTACTCTAAAAAGAGACTGATATGCAGGACTCTACTCAGACTGATATGGAGGACTACGCTGAGACCGATATGGAGGACTACCAACTCTGGTTTCTGACAATGTGTCATCACGGTAGGCCAAACTCCAGTCCGTAAGAAGAAGACATGCTTCATCGTAACATTCTGAATACTCATCGTGAACGGTTGTACGGAGTGGTTCAGAGGCCTGGCGTTCTAAAACAATTCAGGAATGTTTCACCTCTTAGAAAATGTGTATTATAACTGTATTATCAGTATTATAACAGTTGACTTGAAACGATGGGTTTGAATTACACAGAAACCAACAAAAAGCATGCAGGTCAGTTTACACATTTAAATGATAAGCCCAAGTCAATAATATAATTAATAACATTAATGATTACTATATATACACACACACACACATTCAGTGAGGTACATGTATTAATCAGACTTACATGAGACTGGAGTTAGGCCCACGGGAGGTAAGAGTGAGAGGAGGAAGAGGAGAGGAGGAGGAAGAGGAGAGGAGGAAGTGGAGAGGAGATGGGGAGAGGAGGAGATGGGGAGAGAGAGGAGGAAGAGGAGAGAGAGGAGGAAGAGGAGAGGAGGAGATGGGGAGAGAGGAGATGGGGAGAGAGAGGAGATGGGGAGAGAGAGGAGATGGGGAGAGAGAGGAGATGGGGAGAGAGAGGAGATGGGGAGAGAGAGGAGGAAGAGGAGAGGAGGAGATGGGGAGAGAGGAGATGGGGAGAGGAGGAAACAGGAAGAGCGAGGAGAGAAGTGGAAGAGATGGGGAGAGAGAGGAGGAAGAGGAGAGAGAGGAAGGGGAGAGAGGGGAAAGAGGAGAGAAGATGAGAGGAGGAAGAGGAGAGAGAGGAGAGGGGGAGAGAGGAGGAAGAGGAGGGAGCGAGGAGGAAGAGGAGAGAGAGATATAGAGGAGAAGAGGGAGGGAAGGGAGAGGGGGATGGTGAGAGGGAGGGGAGGGAGAGAGCATACACAAGGTTAACGGTAGTCAGGTAGCTGTGTAGTGTCTAACAGAACTAAACAGCAGGGCTCCTGGGTAGTCAGGTAGCTGTGTAGTGTCTAAACAGCAGGGCTCCTGGGTAGTCAGGTAGCTGTGTAGTGTATAAACAGCAGGGCTCCTGGGTAGTCAGGTAGCTGTGTAGTGTCTAACAGACTCCTGGGTAGTCAGGTAGCTGTGTAGCGTCTAACAGACTCCTGGGTAGTCAGGTAGCTGTGTAGCGTCTAACAGACTCCTGGGTAGTCAGGTAGCTGTGTAGTGTCTAACAGAACTAAACAGCAAAGCACAGCTACACGACCCACACAGCTACACAACCCACACAGCTACACGACCCACACAGCTACACGACCCACACAGCTACACGACCCACACAGTTACACAACCCACACAGTTACATAACCCACACAGCTATACAACCCACAGTCACACAACCCACACAGCTACTCAACCCACACAGCTACACAACCCACACAGCTACACAACCCACACAGCTACACAACCCACACAGCTACACAACCCACACAGCTACATAACCCACACAGCTACATAACCCACACAGCTACATAACCCACACAGCTACATAACCCACACAGCTACACAACCCACCCACACAGCCACACAACCCACACAGCTACATACCCACACAGCTACACAACCCACACAGCTACACAACCCACACAGTTACACAACCCACACAGTTACACAACCCACACAGATACACAACCCACACAACCCACACAGCTACACAACCCACACAGCTACACAACCACACACCCACATAACCCACACAGCTACACAACCCACACAACCCACACAACCCACACAGCTACACAACCCACACAGCTACACAACCCACACAGCTACACAACCCACACAGCTGCACAACCCACACAGCTACATAACCCACACAACCCACACAGCTACACAACCCACACAGCTACACAACCCACACAGCTACACAACCCACACAGCTACATAACCCACACAGCTACACAACCCACACAGCTACACAACCCACACAACCCACACAGCTACACAACCCACACAGCTACACAACCCACACAGCTACATAACCCACACAGCTACATAACCCACACAGCTACATAACCCACACAGCTACATAACCCATACAGCTACACAACCCACACAGCTTCATAACCTACACAACCCACACAGCTACACGACCCACACAGCTACACGACCCACACAGCTACACGACCCACACAGCTACACGACCCACACAGCTACACGACCCACACAGCTACACGACCCACACAGCTGACTAACACGTTGTTAAATACACCCACTGTTCAGTTAACAGTTAGATACTCCAGTTAAATGTGAACACACAGACAGACAGACAGAGCACCCCGAGCCCCCCGAGCACCAAGGGCCCTGAGCACCCAGAACCCCCGAGCACCCAGAGCCCCCCGATCACCCAGAGCCCCCCGAGCACCCAGAACCCCCGAGCACCCAGAGCCCCCCGATCACCCAGAGCCCCCCGAGCACCCAGAGCCCCCCGAGCACCAAGGGCCCCCCGAGCACCAAGGGCCCCCCGAGCACCAAGGGCCCCCCGAGCACCCAGGGCCCCCCGAGCACCCAGGGCCCCCCGAGCACCCAGAAGAGGAATAGCAGCTGGCCAATGCAGAGGTTTCAGCCCCTAGTAGTGCTGTGTGTGTGTGTGTGTGTGTGTGTGTGTGAGTGTGTGTGTGAGACTCACCCTTGTAGACGTTCAGTGTGATGGTTCTGACTGCGATACGGACCATGCTCTCTGGGTGGTTGAAGAACTTAATGGCCTCGGTGTACAGGGCAAAATCATTAGTGTGCTGTGTGTTGGGAGACAGAGGGGGCGCCAGTGAGCTCAGCACCGCACCACTGTTGAGCACAGAGAGACCACACTACCAGAGATCCCTAGCCCCTTACCCCCTAGGGGACTAGGCCCTTAACCCCTACTACCAAGGGGACTAGGCCCTTAACCCCTACCTCCTAGGGGACTAGGCCCTTACCCCCTACCTCCTAGGGGACTAGGCCCTTACCCCCTACTACCAAGGGGACTAGGCCCTTAACCCCTACTACCAAGGGGACTAGGCCCTTACCCCCTACTATCAAGGGGACTAGGCCCTTACCCCCTACCTCCTAGGGGACTAGACCCTTACCCCTTACCCCCTACCTCCTAGGGGACTAGACCCTTACCCCCTACCTCCTAGGGGACTAGACCCTTACCCCCTACCTCCTAGGGGACTAGGCCCTTACCCCCTACCTCCTAGGGGACTAGGCCCTTACCCCTTACCTCCTAGGGGACTAGGCCCTTAACCCTTACCTCCTAGGGGACTAGGCCCTTACCCCTTACCCCCTACCTCCTAGGGGACTAGGCCCTTACCCCCTACCACCTAGGGGACTAGGCCCTTACCCCTTACCTCCTAGGGGACTAGGCCCTTACCCCTTACCCCCTACCTCCTAGGGGACTAGGCCCTTACCCCTTACCTCCTAGGGGACTAGGCCCTTACCCCCTACCTCCTAGGGGACTAGGCCCTTACCCCCTACCTCCTAGGGGACTAGGCCCTTACCCCCTACCTCCTAGGGGACTAGGCCCTTACCCCCTACCTCCTAGGGGACTAGGCCCTTACCCCCTACCTCCTAGGGGACTAGGCCCTTACCCCCTACCTCCTAGGGGACTAGGCCCTTACCCCCTACCTCCTAGGGGACTAGGCCCTTACCCCCTACCTCCTAGGGGACTAGGCCCTTACCCCCTACCTCCTAGGGGACTAGGCCCTTACCCCCTACCTCCTAGGGGACTAGACCCTTACCCCCTACCTCCTAGGGGACTAGACCCTTACCCCCTACCTCCTAGGGGACTAGACCCTTAACCCTTACCTCCTAGGGGACTAGGCCCTTACCCGTTACCTCCTAGGGGACTAGGCCCTTACCCCCTACCTCCTAGGGGACTAGGCCCTTACCCCCTACCTCCTAGGGGACTAGGCCCTTACCCCCTACCTCCTAGGGGACTAGGCCCTTACCCCCTACCTCCTAGGGGACTAGGCCCTTACCCCCTACCTCCTAGGGGACTAGGCCCTTACCCCCTAGGGGACTAGGCCCTTACCCCCTAGGGGACTAGGCCCTTACCCCCTAGGGGACTAGGCCCTTACCCCCTAGGGGACTAGGCCCTTACCCCCTAGGGGACTAGGCCCTTACCCCCTACCTCCTAGGGGACTAGGCCCTTACCCCCTAGGGGACTAGGCCCTTACCCCCTACCTCCTAGGGGACTAGGCCCTTACCCCCTACCTCCTAGGGGACTAGGCCCTTACCCCCTACCTCCTAGGGGACTAGGCCCTTACCCCCTACCTCCTAGGGGACTAGGCCCTTACCCCTTACCTCCTAGGGGACTAGGCCCTTAACCCTTACCTCCTAGGGGACTAGGCCCTTACCCCCTACCTCCTAGGGGACTAGGCCCTTAACCCTTACCTCTTAGGGGACTAGGCCCTTACCCCTTACCCCCTACCTCCTAGGGGACTAGGCCCTTACCCCTTACCCCCTACCTCCTAGGGGACTAGGCCCTTAACCCTTACCTCCTAGGGGACTAGGCCCTTACCCCTTACCCCCTACCTCCTAGGGGACTAGGCCCTTAACCCTTACCTCCTAGGGGACTAGGCCCTTACCCCCTACCTCCTAGGGGACTAGGCCCTTAACCCTTACCTCCTAGGGGACTAGGCCCTTAACCCTTACCTCCTAGGGGACTAGGCCCTTACCAACGTGCTGTTGTAAGCGACAGGACGACGTGCTGTAGTTAGTTATAGGGCAACGTGCTGTAGTTAGTTATAGGGCAACGTGCTGTAGTTAGTTATAGGGCAACGTGCTGTAGTTAGTTACAGGGCAACGTGCTGTAGTTAGTTATAGGGCAACGTGCTTTAGTTAGTTATAGGGCAACGTGCTGTAGTTAGTTACAGGGCAACGTGCTGTAGTTAGTTACAGGGCAACGTGCTGTAGTTAGTTACAGGGCAACGTGCTGTAGTTAGTTACAGGGCAACGTGCTGTAGTTAGTTATAGGGCAACGTGCTGTAGTTAGTTACAGGGCAACGTGCTGTAGTTAGTTATAGGGCAACGTGCTGTAGTTAGTTACAGGGCAACGTGCTGTAGTTAGTTACAGGGCAACGTGCTGTAGTTAGTTACAGGGCAACGTGTTGTAGTTAGTTACAGGGCAACGTGCTGTAGTTAGTTACAGGGCAACGTGCTGTAGTTAGTTATAGGGCAACGTGCTGTAGTTAGTTATAGGGCAACCCTGCTTCTAATTCTAGTAGCAACTAGTTCCCAGAACTACAGATAGCTGGAATCAGGATGGAATCAGCAGGAGGTCTGGAATCCTGTTATTTTTTTTTGGGGGGGGGAAGTTAGAAGCATTTTCCCAGCCTATTTCAACATACTGTAGTGACTTAATACTATGAAACCTAGTTTTCGTTTAGCAGGCATTAGGTGGCCGGTTGTTATAGCAGGTCTATAGGCAGCTGATCTCTCTCTCTGGTGGGGGGGGGGGGTGTTCCCTGAGACCTCCAGCCAATCACAGCCTTGGGTCAGAAGAAGTTAAACGTCATGGATCAGCTAGAGAGGTCACAGGGAACAGAGGAGTATTAGCCCAGATTCCAAGGCCTTCAGCCCCAATTATCCACGTCCTCCCCCAAAAGTGTACCCTTGCACACTTCCCATCGTGGATTTAACCAAATGGGAGGGAAACTCCAGCCAATCCGATGCTTTTAAATCCACGACGGGCAAATGGTCAAGTGCACCCTTCAGGAAGAGAGGGGGAACTGGGCTAAGAGGGGAGCTACCGTCGACAGTACACCAATAACTTTACCCCATACACAGAAGCCAAAGGTCGAGTGCTGAAACACAAAGGTCAATCGCAAAGGTCGTGTCCCAAAATTCCCTATATAGGGCCCTACATTATGGCCCCTCATTCACTATATAGGGCCCTACATTATGGCCCCTCATTCCCTATATAGGGCCCTACATTATGGCCCCTCATTCCCTATATAGGGCCCTACATTATGGCCCCTCATTCCCTATATAGGGCCCTACATTATGGCCCCTCATTCACTATATAGGGCCCTACATTATGGCCCCTCATTCACTATATAGGGCCCTACATTATGGCCCCTCATTCCCTATATAGGGCCCTACATTATGGCCCCTCATTCACTATATAGGGCCCTACATTATGGCCCCTCATTCACTATATAGGGCCCTACATTATGGCCCCTCATTCACTATACCGGGCATGACATTATGGCCCCTCGTTCCCTATATAGGGCACGACATTATGGCCCCTCGTTCCCTATATAGGGCCCTACATTATGGCCCCTCATTCACTATACCGGGCATGACATTATGGCCCCTCGTTCCCTATATAGGGCACGACATTATGGCCCCTCGTTCCCTATATAGGGCCCTACATTATGGCCCCTCATTCACTATACCGGGCATGACATTATGGCCCCTCGTTCCCTATATAGGGCCCTACATTATGGCCCCTCATTCACTATATAGGGCCCTACATTATGGCCCCTCATTCACTATATAGGGCACGACATTATGGCCCCTCGTTCCCTATATAGGGCACTACATTATGGCCCCTCATTCCCAATATAGGGCACTACATTATAGCGCCTTACTCCCTATATAGGGCAATTCATTATGACCCCTTACTCCCTATATAGGGCACTACATTATAGCGCCTTACTCCCTATATAGGGCAATACATTATAGCGCCTTACTTCCTATATAGGGCACGACATTATGGCCCCTCGTTCCCTATATAGGGCACTACATTATAGCGCCTTACTCCCTATATAGGGCACTACATTATAGCGCCTTACTCCCTATATAGGGCAATACATTATAGCGCCTTACTTCCTATATAGGGCACTACATTATGGCCCCCTACTCCCTATATAGGGCACTACATTATAGCGCCTTACTCCCTATATAGGGCACTACATTATAGCGCCTTACTCCCTATATAGGGCAATACATTATGGCCCCTCATTCCCTATATAGGGCCCTACATTATGGCCCCTCACTCCCTATATAGGGCACTACATTATAGCGCCTTACTCCCTATATAGGGCACAACATTATAGCGCCTTACTCCCTATATAGGGCAATACATTATGGCCCCTCACTCCCTATATAGGGCACTACATTATAGCGCCTTACTCCCTATATAGGGCACTACATTATAGCGCCTTACTCCCTATATAGGGCAATACATTATGGCCCCTCACTCCCTATATAGGGCACTACATTATAGCGCCTTACTCCCTATATAGGGCACAACATTATAGCGCCTTACTTCCTATATAGGGCACTACATTATAGCGCCTTACTTCCTATATAGGGCACTACATTATGGCCCCTTACTCCCTATATAGGGCAATACATTATGGCCCCTCACTTCCTATATAGGGCACTACATTATAGCGCCTTACTTCCTATATAGGGCACTACATTATAGCGCCTTACTTCCTATATAGGGCACTACATTATGGCCCCTCGTTCCCTATATAGGGCACTACATTATAGCGCCTTACTTCCTATATAGGGCACTACATTATAGCGCCTTACTTCCTATATAGGGCAATACATTATGGCCCCTCACTCCCTATATAGGGCACTACATTATAGCGCCTTACTCCCTATATAGGGCACTACATTATAGCGCCTTACTTCCTATATAGGGCACTACATTATAGCGCCTTACTTCCTATATAGGGCACTACATTATAGCGCCTTACTTCCTATATAGGGCAATACATTATGGCCCCTCACTCCCTATATAGGGCACTACATTATAGCGCCTTACTCCCTATATAGGGCACTACATTATGGCCCCTCACTTCCTATATAGGGCACTACATTATAGCGCCTTACTTCCTATATAGGGCACTACATTATAGCGCCTTACTCCCTATATAGGGCACTACATTATAGCGCCTTACTCCCTATATAGGGCACTACATTATAGCGCCTTACTTCCTATATAGGGCACTACATTATAGCGCCTTACTCCCTATATAGGGCACTACATTATAGCGCCTTACTTCCTATATAGGGCAATACATTATGGCCCCTTACTTCCTATATAGGGCAATACATTATGGCCCCTTACTCCCTATATAGGGCACTACATTATGGCCCCTTACTCCCTATATAGGGCAATACATTATGGCCCCTTACTTCCTATATAGGGCACTACATTATAGCGCCTTACTTCCTATATAGGGCACTACATTATGGCCCCTCGTTCCCTATATAGGGCACTACATTATAGCGCCTTACTTCCTATATAGGGCAATACATTATGGCCCCTTACTCCCTATATAGGGCACTACATTTACATGTTAGTCATGTAACAGACTATCCAGAGCCACTTACAGTTGTGAGTCATTTAGTAGACTCTGTGTTGTTGTCCAGTCCCCCCCTCACCTCGTGGTAGTTGTCCAGTCCCCCCCCCCCTCACCTCGTTATAGAAGAAGTGTACGGTGTGGTTGTTCAGTTTGAGTGACAGGGTCTTCAGGAAGGAGATATAATAGGCCATGATCTCCTCGTCTGAGAAGTCAAACTTGTGAACGATGATGGAGTTGACGTGGTTGTTGGACAGCAGGTAATCTAGAGGAGGAGAGATGAGGAGAACACAGTTATATGATGGGAGTTGACGTGGTTGTTGGACAGCAGGTAATCTAGAGGAGGAGAGATGAGGAGAACACAGTTATATGATGGAGTTGACGTGGTTGTTGGACAGCAGGTAATCTAGAGGAGGAGAGATGAGGAGAACACAGACAGGTAATCTAGAGGAGGAGAGATGAGGAGAAAACAGACAGGTAATCTAGAGGAGGAGAGATGAGGAGAAAACAGACAGGTAATCTAGAGGAGGAGAGATGAGGAGAAAACAGACAGGTAATCTAGAGGAGGAGAGATGAGGAGAACACAGTTATACAACTGAAATATCTTATTCAGGCTGATTAAAACTCTGGGGCATCTAAACCACAGGTGGCCAGTGTGTGTGTGTGTGTGTGTACTCACAGAGCGACGTCTCGTGGCTGATATTTTCAAACAGGATGTTGAGCGTCTGGAGTAGCTGGACACAGACGTAGCGACCGGACTTCTGGCGAAGGATATTCAGGAAGAACGCAAACATGTTCTTCTCCAGGAAGAAGCTGAGAACAGAGAGGATAACAGAGTAGAATAGAGTAGAATTAAGTAGAGAATGGTACAATAGAGAGGAATAGAGTAGAATAAAGTAGAGTAGAATAAAGTAGAGTAGAATTAAGTAGAGTATGGTACAATAGATAGGAATAGAGTAGAATAAAGTAGAGTATAGTACAATAGAGAGGAATAGAGTAGAATGTAGAGTCGAATCAAGTAGAGTAGAATTAAGTAGAGTATAGTACAATAGAGAGGAATAGAATATAATAGAGTAGAATAAAGTAGAGTACAGTACAATAGAGAGGAATAGAGTAGAATAAAGTAGAGTATAGTACAATAGATAGGAATAGAGTATAATAAAGTAGAGTAGAATTAAGTAGAGTATAGTACAATAGAGAGGAATAGAATAGAATATAGAGTAGAATAAAGTAGAGTATAGTACAATAGATAGGAATAGAGTAGAATAAAGTAGAGTATAGTACAATTGATAGGAATAGAGTAGAATAAAGTAGAGTGTAGTACAATAGATAGGAATAGAGTAGAATAAAGTAGAGTATAGTACAATATATAGGAATAGAACAATGTTTAATAGAGTAAAGTACAGTACAATAGATAGGAATAGAGTAGAATAAAGTAGAGTATAGTACAATAGATAGGAATAGAGTAGAATAAAGTGGAGTACAGTACAATAGAACAGTGTTTAATAGAGTAGAGTATAGTACAATAGATATGAATAGAGTATAATAAAGTAGAGTATAGTACAATAGATAGGAATAGAGTAGAATAAAGTAGAGTATAGTACAATAGATAGGAATAGAGTAGAATAAAGTAGAGTACAGTACAATTGATAGGAATAGAGTAGAATAAAGTAGAGTACAGTACAATAGATAGGAATAGAGTAGAATAAAGTAGAGTATAGTACAATAGATAGGAATAGAGTAGAATAAAGTAGAGTACAATAGATAGGAATAGAGTAGAACAAAGTAGAGTACAGTACAATAGATAGGAATAGAGTAGAATAAAGTAGAGTATAGTACAATAGATATGAATAGAGTATAATAAAGTAGAGTAGAATTAAGTAGAGTATAGTACAATAGAGAGGAATATAATAGAATATAGAGTAGAATAAAGTAGAGTATGGTACAATAGATAGGAATAGAGTAGAATAAAGTAGAGTATAGTACAATTGATAGGAATAGAGTAGAATAAAGTAGAGTGTAGTACAATAGATAGGAATAGAGTAGAATAGAGTAGAGTACAGTACAATAGATAGGAATAGAGTAGAATAAAGTATAGTACAATAGATAGGAATAGAGTAGAATAAAGTGGAGTACAGTACAATAGAACAGTGTTTAATAGAGTAGAGTATAGTACAATAGATAGGAATAGAGTAGTATAAAGTAGAGTATAGTACAATAGATAGGAATAGAGTAGAATAAAGTAGAGTAGAGTACAATAGATAGGAATAGAGTAGAATAAAGTAGAGTACAGTACAATAGAACAGTGTTTAATAGAGTAGAGTATAGTACAATAGATAGGAATAGAGTAGTATAAAGTAGAGTATAGTACAATAGATAGGAATAGAGTAGAATAAAGTAGAGTAGAGTACAATAGATAGGAATAGAGTAGAATAAAGTAGAGTACAGTACAATAGATAGGAATAGAGTAGAATAAAGTATAGTACAATAGATAGGAATAGAGTAGAATAAAGTAGAGTATAGTACAATAGATAGGAATAGAGTAGAACAAAGTAGAGTACAGTACAATAGATAGGAATAGAGTAGAATAAAGTAGAGTATAGTACAATAGATAGGAATAGAGTAGAATAAAGTAGAGTAGAATTAAGTAGAGTATAGTACAATAGAGAGGAATAGAATAGAGAGTAGAATAAAGTAGAGTATAGTACAATAGATAGGAATAGAGTAGAATGAAGTAGAGTATAGTACAATAGATAGGAATAGAGTAGAATAAAGTAGAGTACAGTACAATAGATAGGAATAGAGTAGAATAAAGTAGAGTACAATAGATAGGAATAGAGTAGAATAAAGTAGAGTAGAATAAAGTAGAGTATAGTACAATAGAGAGGAATAGAATAGAATATAGAGTAGAATAAAGTAGAGTATAGTACAATAGATAGGAATAGAGTAGAATAAAGTAGAGTTTAGTACAATAGATAGGAATAGAGTAGAATAAAGAATAGTACAATAGATAGGAATAGAGTATAGAGTATAATTAAGTAGAGTATAATACAATAGAGAGGAATAGAGTAGAATAAAGTAGAGTATAATAAAGTAGAGTATGGTACAATAGAGAGGAATAGAGTAGAATATAGAGTGGAATAAAGTAGAGTAGAATTAAGTAGAGTATGGTGCAATTGAGAGGAATAGAGTAGAATAAAGTAGAGTATGGTACAATAGAGAGGAATAGAGCAGAATATAGAGTAGAATAAAGTAGAGTAGAATTAAGTAGAGTATAGTACAATAGAGAGGAATAGAATAGAATATAGAGTAGAATAAAGTAGAGTACAGTACAATAGATAGGAATAGAGTAGAATAAAGTAGAGTATAGTACAATTGATAGGAATAGAGTAGAATAAAGTAGAGTAGAATTAAGTAGAGTATAGTACAATAGATAGGAATAGAACAATGTTTAATAGAGTAGAGTACAGTACAATAGAACAGTGTTTAATAGAGTATAGTACAATAGATAGGAATAGAGTAGAATAAAGTAGAGTATAGTACAATAGATAGGAATAGAGTAGAATAAAGTAGAGTATAGTACAATAGATAGGAATAGAGTAGAATAAAGTAGAGTACAGTACAATAGATAGGAATAGAGTAGAATAAAGTAGAGTATAGTACAATAGATAGGAATAGAACAATGTTTAATAGAGTAGAGTACAGTACAATAGATAGGAATAGAGTAGAATAAAGAATAGTACAATAGATAGGAATAGAGTAGAATAAAGTAGAGTATGATACAATAGAGAGGAATAGAGTATAGAGTATAATTAAGTAGAGTATAATACAATAGATAGGAATAGAGTAGAATAAAGTGGAGTACAGTACAATAGATAGGAATAGAGTAGAAAAAAGTAGAGTATGATACAATAGAGAGGAATAGAGTATAGAGTATAATTAAGTAGAGTATAATACAATAGAGAGGAATAGAGTAGAATAAAGTAGAGTATAATTAAGTAGAGTATGGTACAATAGAGAGGAATAGAGCAGAATATAGAGTCGAATAAAGTAGAGTAGAATTAAGTAGAGTATAGTACAATAGAGAGGAATAGAATAGAATATAGAGTAGAATAAAGTAGAGTACAGTACAATAGATAGGAATAGAGTAGAATAAAGTAGAGTATAGTACAATTGACAGGAATAGAGTAGAATAAAGTAGAGTAGAATTAAGTAGAGTATAGTACAATAGATAGGAATAGAACAATGTTTAATAGAGTAGAGTACAGTACAATAGAACAGTGTTTAATAGAGTATAGTACAATAGATAGGAATAGAGTAGAATAAAGTAGAGTGTAGTACAATAGATATGAATATAGTATAATAAAGTAGAGTAGAATTAAGTAGAGTATAGTACAATAGATAGGAATAGAATAGAATATAGAGTAGAATAAAGTAGAGTATAATTAAGTAGAGTATAGTACAATAGATAGGAATAGAGTAGAATAAAGAATAGTACAATAGATAGGAATAGAGTAGAATAAAGTAGAGTATAGTACAATAGATAGGAATAGAGTAGAATAAAGTAGAGTATAGTACAATAGATAGGAATAGAGTAGAATAAAGTAGAGTATAGTACAATAGATAGGAATAGGGTAGAATAAAGTGGAGTACAGTACAATAGATAGGAATAGAGTAGAAAAAAGTAGAGTATGATACAATAGAGAGGAATAGAGTATAGAGTATAATTAAGTAGAGTATGGTACAATAGAGAGGAATAGAGTAGAATATAGAGTGGAATAAAGTAGAGTAGAATTAAGTAGAGTATGGTGCAATTGAGAGGAATAGAGTAGAATAAAGTAGAGTAGAATTAAGTAGAGTATGGTACAATAGAGAGGAATAGAGCAGAATATAGAGTAGAATAAAGTAGAGTAGAATTAAGTAGAGTATGGTACAATAGAGAGGAATAGAGTAGAATATAGAGTGGAATCAAGTAGAGTAGAATTAAGTAGAGTATGGTACAATAGAGAGGAATATATAGAGTAGAATTAAGTAGAGTATAGTACAAGAGAGAGGAATAGAGTAGAGTATAGAGGGGAATAGAGTGGAGTATAGAGAGGAATAGAGTGGAGTATAGAGTAGAATAAAGTAGAGTAGAATTAAGTAGAGTATAGTACAATAGATGGGAATAGAGTAGAATAAAGTGGAGTACAGCACAATAGATAGGAATAGAGTAGAATAAAGTGGAGTATAGTACAATAGATAGGAATAGAGTAGAATAAAGTAGAGTATAGTACAATAGATAGGAATAGAGTAGAATAAAGTAGAGTATAGTACAATAGATAGGAATAGAGTAGAATAAAGTAGAGTATAGTACAATAGAGTAGAATAAAGTAGAGTACAGTACAATAGATAGGAATAGAGTAGAATAAAGTAGAGTACAGTACAATAGATAGGAATAGAGGAGTAGAACAGAATAGAGTAGAATAAAATAGAGTCGTGGTTAAAGTCTTACTCAAAGACGGAGCTGTCGTTCTGGTCTCCCCAGATGAGTATCTCAGTGATGGAGCGAATGGTCTCCACCAGCAAGTTCCTGTTGCTGTCGGTTACCGTCGTGTTCTTAGTCAGGACATGGTACATATACCTAGAGGGAGGAGAGAAGGAGGGAGGGAGAAGAAGAGGAGGGAGAAGAGGAAAGGAAGGGATGAGAGGATATGGACAATGGTAGAAAACAGGTTGTTTTTCAGTAAAACGTGTGGTGGCTATACCGCACTGTCAATTTGAACTGGCACACCCACTCTGGACGACGGAATATGACTAGCCTACCGTCAAATAGACGGGATGGTATGGACTCATAAACTAACCTTAGTATATCTAGCTGCTGTAATGACACCCATCATGTAGCTAGCTAGTTAGCTAACGTTAGTATATCTAGCTGTTATAATGACACCCATTATGTAGTTAGCTAGCTAACGTTAGTATATCTAGCTGTTATAATGACACCCATTATGTAGTTAGCTAGCTAGCTAACGTTTAGTATATATAGCTGTTATATTGACACCCATCATGTAGTTAGCTAGCTAGCTAACGTTTAGTATATATAGATGTTATAATGACACCCATCATGTAGCTAGCTAGCTAACGTTAGTATATCTAGCTGCTATAATGACACCCATCATGTAGTTAGCTAGCTAACGTTAGTATATCTAGCTGTTATCAAGTAATGACACCCATCATGTAGTTAGCTAGCTAACGTTAGTATATCTAGCTGTCATCAAGTAATGACACCCATCATGTAGTTAGCTAGCTAACGTTAGTATATCTAGCTGTTATCAAGTAATGACACCCATCATGTAGCTAGCTAGCTAACGTTAGTATATCTAGCTGTTATCAAGTAATGACACCCATCATGTAGTTAGCTAACGTTAGTATATCTAGCTGTTATCAAGTAATGACACCCATCATGTAGTTAGCTAGCTAACGTTAGTATATCTAGCTGTCATCAAGTAATGACACCCATTGTGTAGTTAGCTAGCTAACGTTAGTATATCTAGCTGTTATCAAGTAATGACACCCATCATGTAGTTAGCTAGCTAACGTTAGTATATCTAGCTGTTATCAAGTAATGACACCCATCATGTAGCTAGCTAGCTAACGTTAGTATATCTAGCTGTTATCAAGTAATGACACCCATAATGTAGTTAGCTAGCTAACGTTAGTATATCTAGCTGTTATCAAGTAATGAGACCCATCATGTAGTTAGCTAGCTAACGTTAGTATATCTAGCTGTCATCAAGTAATGACACTGATCATGTAGTTAGCTAACGTTAGTATATCTAGCTGTTATCAAGTAATGACACCCATCATGTAGCTAGCTAGCTAACGTTAGTATATCTAGCTGTTATCAAGTAATGACACCCGTCATGTAGTTAGCTAGCTAACGTTAGTATATCTAGCTGTTATCAAGTAATGACACCCATAATGTAGTTAGCTAGCTAACGTTAGTATATCTAGCTGTCATCAAGTAATGACACTGATCATGTAGTTAGCTAACGTTAGTATATCTAGCTGTTATCAAGTAATGACACCCATCATGTAGCTAGCTAGCTAACGTTAGTATATCTAGCTGTCATCAAGTAATGACACCCATCATGTAGCTAGCTAGCTAACGTTAGTATATCTAGCTGTCATCAAGTAATGAGACCCATCATGTAGCTAGCTAACGTTAGTCGATCTAGCTGTCATCAAGTAATGACACCCATCATGTAGCTAGCTAACGTTAGTCGATCTAGCTGTTATCAAGTAATGACACCCATCATGTAGCTAGCTAATGTTAGTGGCTCTAGTTGTTAGCAAGTAATGACACCCATCATGTAGCTAGCTAATGTTAGTGGCTCTAGTTGTTAGCAAGTAATGACACCCATCATGTAGCTAGCTAGCTAACGTTAGTATATCTAGCTGTTATCAAGTAATGACACCCATCATGTAGCTAGCTAGCTAACGTTAGTATATCTAGCTGCTATAATGACACCCGTCATGTAGTTAGCTAGCTAGCTAACGTTTCGTAGCTGTCATATACATCTGACATTGTTCACACAGTTGTGACAAGGAAAACAACAGTAACGTTAGATAACTAACGCATTTGGTTTTACAGTACAAGCTAAGTGGATTAGCTAGGTATGCTAACCATGTTAACGTTAGCTTAGTAAACTATCGGGGTTAGCTGGCTAATTCGACCAAACAGTTGCGTTTTGTAACAGAAACTTATCATTTAAATTGGACAAATTCAGGTAGGTTCCTCCCCGTTCCTTTAATGTTGCTACCGTTTAAGTAACGTTTTGTAACAGAACGAGCGTAATGAATACACCCCCGCCGGGTAACCTTAGCAATTATGCTAGTTACTTACTTGAGATGGTCCAGGGAATGAATATTTTTAGTTTTCCCCTGTCCTCCTCCCCAACTCCGTGACCGACCGAACATAGTTGCACTTTTAAAAAAAGATGTTGATGCTAGCTTAGGTTTTTTTTTGCCTGTTATATCAATCCCATCACGTCCATATATCCCGTACAAGGTGTCCAATATATATATATATATATAGCTAACAAAATATCTAGCTAACCAAATAGCTCTGGCTAACTAAGCGAGAAGGGGACATACCCGAACGTATCTTGTGAGGAATAACGCGTTACGTAACTGGTTTAGTGCCGGGAGTTTGGGACATGAAGTTTCTTTGTTGTTTTCCGGTAAAACAATTTCATTAAAATCACAGTTACAAAAAACTACAAATCCCAATAGTGTTTTGGGGAAAAAAATTTAACCGTTTTTTTTCTTCCAACAATTCGGGGACGTTGATTGGTCTTCATCCTACAACGATGAACACAGCAGCCAATCAAATACCAATGCGAGGAGCCTTCGACGTAAAACGCAACGTAACGTCAAAACCGATTGAAAGGCGGGATCAATGTGATCGATGTCTCAGTTGACCATTCACAGGACGGTATTCTTATGATGAACCAATCAAATGCTTAAACTATATAGACGAATCTGTACTGTTTTGACGGTAAGGTCGGACTGTTTTCATGCAGTTAGCGGAGATGTTGACATGAAAATGTAACGGGAGGTCTGGATTATCGAATTTATTTCCATCGATAGAACATATTCCTGTATAATAATAGAACGCTATAGTCGTTGGCCGGTAATAGCTAATCAGGGCAGGCATGTTGCAAATAACGCAACAGTTTTTTTTCCTTCGACCTTCTCAGAGAATATCAAGAATGCATCGAGTTAACACTGTGTTTACATGAACTAGCGGTGTCGAGCTGAACGTTTTTTTTTGTTGTTATAGGTTATTTCGTGTACCTCCTAACTAATGTATATCGCTTGATAGCTGTGCTATTGCAAAAGCTGGCATTTCAGGACAAATCATTGCTGTCTCCGCCGAAATGGACACTCCAAATACACTGTCCATGTTACTGCTGGTCTCCGAGCAGTGCCACTGTCCTTAACCTGCTCCTTGTCAACATAACTAGCTGAGCTAAACTTTCCCGGTTTAGTTTTCTATGACTCTCAAAACTTATGCTCGACTAGATTCGTTGGAATCGCTCCTCAACGAACTTCCCTGTATGTTTTATCTGGGCCTGTTTTTTGTGAACGTTTTGATCCTCTACTATGCCTTTCTAATGGAATACATCGTCCTGAATGTGGGGATAGTGTTTCTACCGGAAGATATGGACCAGGCGCTGGTGGACCTAGGGGTACTATCTGACCCGGCCTCTGTCCCTTACGACACGGACACAGAACTCGACGTTTTCGAGAGGTACCTGGAGTGAGCTGAGGCCCAAGGCTAGAGAGCCAGAGAGAAGCGCCGCTGCACCGGCATGCTCCCCGGGGTGATCTGGACTCCTACCGGCCTGTGATGATGATGATGATGTTGGGAGAGACTGATACTGGGAACTCCAGGAGGAGGATATTTGTATTGGCTTGGAGCAACATTGGCTGCGGGATGAAAAAGTAAGGAGGGATAGAATGATAATGGTGATAGGATGGATAATGGTGATAGAATGATAATGGTGATAGAATGATAATGGTGATAGGATGACAGTTTGCTGCTGCAGTGATGCCAGGGGTGGGGGTGATGCCAGAATGGGGGTGATGCCAGAGGGGTGGGTGATGCCAGAAGGGTGGGTGATGCCAGAGGGGTGGGTGATGCCAGAATGGGGGTGATACCAGGGGTGGGGGTGATGCCAGAGGGGTGGGTGATGCCAGAATGGGGGTGATACCAGGGGTGGGGGTGATGCCAGAATGGGGGTGATGCCAGAGGGGTGGGTGATGCCAGAGAGGTGGGTGATGCCAGGGGTGGGTGATGCCAGAGAGGTGGGTGATGCCAGGGGTGGGGGTGATGCCAGAATGGGGGTGATGCCAGAGGGGTGGGTGATGCCAGAATGGGGGTGATACCAGGGGTGGGGGTGATGCCAGGGGTGTGGGTGATGCCAGGAGTGGGTGATGCCAGAATGGGGGTGACGCCAGAATGTGGGTGATACCAGGGGTGGGGGTGATGCCAGAATGGGGGTGATGCCAGAGGGGTGGGTGATGCCAGAATGGGGGTGATACCAGGGGTGTGGGTGATGCCAGGAGTGGGTGATGCCAGAATGGGGGTGATACCAGGGGTGGGGGTGATGCCAGGGGTGTGTGGGTGATGCCAGGGGTGTGGGTGATGCCAGAATGGGGGTGACGCCAGAATGTGGGTGATACCAGGGGTGAAGGTGATGCCAGAGAGGTGGGTGATGCCAGGGGGGTGGGTGATGCCAGAATAGGGGTGATGCCAGGGGTGTGGTTGATGCCAGAATGGGGGTGATGCCAGGGGTGTGGGTGATGCCAGAATAGGGGTGATGCCAGGGGTGTGGGTGATGCCAGAATGGGGGTGATGCCAGGGGTGTGGGTGATGCCAGAATGGGGGTGATGCCAGGATTTGGTTTGAATTGGGTTGGGCCCTCATCTCAACCCTGTAACATCCCTGACTATCCTCTATGTTGTAGAGAGGATCAACCCTGTAACATCCCTGACTATCCTCTATGTTGTAGAGAGGATCAACCCTGTAACATCCCTGACTATCCTCTATGTTGTAGAGAGGATCAACCCTGTAAATCCCTGACTATCCTCTATGTTGTAGAGAGGATCAACCCTGTAACATCCCTGTCCATCTTTAACCTACAGTCCTATAGTAAATACAGACTATTCCTCCCCATCTTTAACCTACAGTCCTATAGTAAATACAGACTATTCCTGCCCATCTCTAACCTACAGTCCTATAGTAAATACAGGCTATTCCTGCCCATCTCTAACCTACAGTCCTATAGTAAATACAGACTATTCCTGCCCATCTCTAACCTACAGTCCTATAGTAAATACAGGCTATTCCTGCCCATCTCTAACCTACAGTCCTATAGTAAATACAGGCTATTCCTGCCCATCTTTAACCTACAGTCCTATAGTAAATACAGACTATTCCTGCCCATCTCTAACCTACAGTCCTATAGTAAATACAGGCTATTCCTGCCCATCTCTAACCTACAGTCCTATAGTAAATACAGACTATTCCTGTCCATCTTTAACCTACAGTCCTATAGTAAATACAGGCTATTCCTGTCCATCTCTAACCTACAGTCCTATAGTAAATATATTAATACATACTTTAACCTACAGTCCTATAGTAAATACAGACTATTCCTGCCCATCTTTAACCTACAGTCCTATAGTAAATACAGACTATTCCTGCCCATCTTTAACCTACAGTCCTATAGTAAATACAGACTATTCCTGTCCATCTCTAACCTACAGTCCTATAGTAAATACAGGCTATTCCTGTCCATCTCTAACCTACAGTCCTATAGTAAATACAGGCTATTCCTGCCCATCTCTAACCTACAGTCCTATAGTAAATACAGGCTATTCCTGTCCATCTTTAACCTACAGTCCTATAGTAAATACAGGCTATTCCTGCCCATCTTTAACCTACAGTCCTATAGTAAATACAGACTATTCCTGTCCATCTTTAACCTACAGTCCTATAGTAAATACAGGCTATTCCTGCCCATCTCTAACCTACAGTCCTATAGTAAATACAGGCTATTCCTGCCCATCTCTAACCTACAGTCTTATAGTAAATACAGACTATTCCTGCCCATCTTTAACCTACAGTCCTATAGTAAATACAGGCTATTCCTGCCCATCTCTAACCTACAGTCCTATAGTAAATACAGACTATTCCTGTCCATCTTTAACCTACAGTCCTATAGTAAATACAGACTATTCCTGCCCATCTTTAACCTACAGTCCTATAGTAAATACAGGCTATTCCTGCCCATCTCTAACCTACAGTCCTATAGTAAATACAGACTATTCCTGTCCATCTTTAACCTACAGTCCTATAGTAAATACAGACTATTCCTGCCCATCTTTAACCTACAGTCCTATAGTAAATACAGACTATTCCTCCCCATCTTTAACCTACAGTCCTATAGTAAATACAGACTATTCCTGCCCATCTCTAACCTACAGTCCTATAGTAAATACAGGCTATTCCTGCCCATCTCTAACCTACAGTCCTATAGTAAATACAGACTATTCCTGTCCATCTTTAACCTACAGTCCTATAGTAAATACAGGCTATTCCTGTCCATCTCTAACCTACAGTCCTATAGTAAATATATTAATACATACTTTAACCTACAGTCCTATAGTAAATACAGACTATTCCTGCCCATCTTTAACCTACAGTCCTATAGTAAATACAGACTATTCCTGCCCATCTTTAACCTACAGTCCTATAGTAAATACAGACTATTCCTGTCCATCTCTAACCTACAGTCCTATAGTAAATACAGGCTATTCCTGTCCATCTCTAACCTACAGTCCTATAGTAAATACAGGCTATTCCTGCCCATCTTTAACCTACAGTCCTATAGTAAATACAGACTATTCCTGTCCATCTCTAACCTACAGTCCTATAGTAAATACAGGCTATTCCTGTCCATCTTTAACCTACAGTCCTATAGTAAATACAGGCTATTCCTGCCCATCTCTAACCTACAGTCCTATAGTAAATACAGGCTATTCCTGTCCATCTTTAACCTACAGTCCTATAGTAAATACAGGCTATTCCTGCCCATCTTTAACCTACAGTCCTATAGTAAATACAGACTATTCCTGTCCATCTTTAACCTACAGTCCTATAGTAAATACAGGCTATTCCTGCCCATCTCTAACCTACAGTCCTATAGTAAATACAGGCTATTCCTGCCCATCTCTAACCTACAGTCTTATAGTAAATACAGACTATTCCTGCCCATCTTTAACCTACAGTCCTATAGTAAATACAGGCTATTCCTGCCCATCTCTAACCTACAGTCCTATAGTAAATACAGACTATTCCTGTCCATCTTTAACCTACAGTCCTATAGTAAATACAGACTATTCCTGCCCATCTTTAACCTACAGTCCTATAGTAAATACAGACTATTCCTGTCCATCTTTAACCTACAGTCCTATAGTAAATACAGACTATTCCTGCCCATCTTTAACCTACAGTCCTATAGTAAATACAGACTATTCCTGTCCATCTTTAACATGTGGCCCCTTGTCTTCTCCACAGGTTGTCAAGGCTCAAGACCAGATATCTGGAGAGAGTCAGAACCAACAGACAGACAGGGCAATTCACAGCAGAGTTACCTGTCAAAACTGTCTTGACTGGCCAATCAACAAGCAGAACTGTCTAACTGTGGCCAATCAACAAGCAGAACGGTCAAACTGTGTCCAATCAACAAGCAGAACTGTCTAACTGTGGCCAATCAACAAGCAGAACTGTCAAACTGTGTCCAGTCAACAAGAAGAACTGTCTAACTGGCCAATAACCAAGCTGACCTGTCGAACTGTGGCCAATCAACAAGCTGACCTGTCGAACTGTGGCCAATCAACAAGCAGACCTGTCTAACTGTGGCCAATCAACAAGCCGGACTGTCTAACTGTGGCCAATCAAACAAGCAGACCTGTCTAACTGTGGCCAATCAACAAGCCGGACTGTCTAACTATGGCCAATCAACAAGCAGGACTGTGTAACTGGCCAATCAACAAGCAGGACTGTGACTGGCCAATCAACAAGCAGGACTGTCTAACTGGCCAATCAACAAGCAGGACTGTCTAACTGGCCAATCAACCAGCATGACTGTGACTGGCCAATCAACAAGCAGGACTGTGACTGGCCAATCAACAAGCAGGACTGTGACTGGCCAATTAACAAGCAGAACTGTCCAACTGGCCAATCAACAAGCAGAACATTGCGCGATCAGGGGACAATGTCACACTAACTCTGACCCTAGAGAACTGACCTAGGATCAGTCAACCTGACAGGACAGCACTGTAGTGCTTACTAACTCTGACCCTAGAGAACTGACCTAGAATCAGTCGACCTGACAGGACAGCACTGTAGTGCTTACTAACTCTGACCCTAGAGAACTGACCTAGGATCAGTCCACCTGACAGGACAGCACTGTAGTGCTTACTAACTCTGACCCTAGTGAACTGACCTAGGATCAGTCAACCTGACAGGACAGCACTGTAGTGTTTACTAACTCTGACCCTAGAGAACTGACCTAGGATCAGTCCACCTGACAGGACAGCACTGTAGTGCTTACTAACTCTGACCCTAGAGAACTGACCTAGGATCAGTCAACCTGCTTCAGGTTCTTCTACACTTCTGGGAATGTTATACATTTTGTTTTAAGACTGTTTTAAACAACCAGGAAACCAGCAGTTATTTCTGGTTGTTTATCAGCGTTAGCTGGCTTAGCTCGTTGATCCTGCTTTTGTATCGTACCCCTCAGGAGGTGTGGACTGGAGAAGTGTTTGTGTTGTTAAGAGATGAAGGACATTTGACAGATTGTGGTCCGGTCTTCCTCCTCCTCTTCCTCCTCCTCTTCCTCCTCCTCTCGTCGTTCATCTTGGCCACTGTGACGGGTGTGAACAAACACAGGTGACTCGTGTTTAGTACCGATCTAGGATCAGCGTGCCATCCACCGGGGGGGGGGACGGGGGGGGGGGGGACAGGAAGTGACCGTTAGATCGGTGCCTGTAGACTCTAGAGGCAGCTTCACCTTGCTCTGCTCTGACTCTGACTCTCTCAAAGGGGAGAGGTCTATGTTCATGTTGTCTCTGGTGTCTGCCAATCAATAATCAATAATACTGTATCAGCTTGGTCCTGATCAATAACCCACCACAGACCAGCTGCTGGCAGTCACCAGGCTGCTTCCCTGCTAGGCTCCTCCCCCCCGGATAACAACTCCCAGCGTGCATTGGGCTGGACGGCTTTGCATTGGGCTGGACTTTACTGCTAATGTCAATCAACCTCTACGCTATAACGGCTCATAAGAGATTAGACTGGGTTTATAATGCAGTGTTGTTCCTCTGCCCTGTTGGCTGTGTATTATAATGGGGGGGGAGTCTCACCCCACCCACCTGTAGATGGCAGTAACACCCCCCCAACCACCTGTAGATAGCAGTAACAACCCCCCCCCCCCCCCCCACCACCTGTAGATAGCAGTAACCCCCCCCCCACCCCAACCACCTGTAGATAGCAGTAACAACCCCCCCCCCACCACCACCTGTAGATAGCAATAACAACCCCCCCCCCCCACCACCTGTAGATAGCAGTAACAACCCCCCCCCCCCCACCACCTGTAGATAGCAATAACAACCCCCCCCACCACCTGTAGATAGCAGTAACAACCCCCCCACCACCTGTAGATAGCAGTAACCCCCCCCCCACCACCACCACCACCTGTAGATAGCAGTAACCCCCCCCCCCACCACCTGTAGATAGCAATAACAACCCCCCCCACCACCTGTAGATAGCAGTAACAACCCCCCCCACCACCTGTAGATAGCAGTAACCCCCCCCCCCCCCCCCCCCCCCACCACCACGCACGGCAGCCATTTTAAACCAAAACGTTTCAGCAGTGCACATCAGCTGACAGTAGAGAGGTCAGGAGGACATCTTACACCCTCTTCATCATCAAGACACCCCAGCCTTCACATCATCATCATCATGAAGACATCCCCCCCAGCACAAGCCTTCACATCTTCTTCATCATCATCATGAAGACATCCCCCCCCAGCACTAGCCTTCACATCCTCTTCATCATCATCATGAAGACATCCCCCCCAGCACCAGCCTTCACATCCTCTTCATCATCATCATTAAGACACCCCCCCAAGCACCAGTCTTCACATCCTCTTCATCATCATCATTAAGACATCCCCCCCCCAGCACCAGCCTTCACATCCTCTTCATCATCATCATTATGACATCCCACCCCAGCCTTCACATCCTCTTCATCATCATCATTAAGACATCCCCCCCCAGCACCAGCCTTCACATCCTCTTCATCATCATCATTAAGACATCCCCCCCAGCACCAGCCTTCACATCCTCTTCATCATCATCAAGACATCCCACCCCAGCCTTCACATCCTCTTCATCATCATCAAGACATCCCACCCCAGCCTTCACATCCTCTTCATCATCATCATTACGTGATATAAGGAGAAGCTATGATGTGCTTTAAGAAGCTATGATGTGTTATAAGAAGCTATGACCTGTTATAAGAAGCTATGATGTGTTATAAGGAGCTATGATGTGTTATAAGAAGCTATGATGTGTTATAAGCTTTGACGTGTTAAGCTATGATAGGTTATAACACATGACGTGTTTTAAGAATCTATGATGGGTTATAAGGAGCTATGATGTGTTATAAGAAGCTATGACGTGTTATATGGAGCTATGACGTGTTATAAGGAGCTATGATGTTTTATAATGTGTTATAAGGAGCTATGACGTGTTATAATGAGCTATGATGTGTTATAACGTGTTATAGGGAGCTATGATGGGTTATAAGGAGCTATGGCGTGTTATAAGGAGCTATGACGTGTTATAAGGAGCTATGACGTGTTATAAGGAGCTATGATGTGTTATAAGGAGCTACGACGTGTTATAAGGAGCTACGACGTGTTTTAAGAAGCTACGACGTGTTATAAGGAGCTATGATGTGTTATAACGTGTTATAAGGAGCTATGACGTGTTATAACATGTTATAAGGAGCTATGACGTGTTATAAGGAGCTATGATGTGTTATGACGTGTTATAAGGAGCTATAAGCGTTCATACAGTGGTTCATATTCCAATGCATATTTAATAAACCATCGATGAGTGGATGAACACGTGTTATAAGGACCTATGATGTGTTATAACGTGTTATAAGGAGCTATGACGTGTTATAAGGAGCTATAAGCATTCATACAGTGGTTCATATTCCAATGTATATTTAATACACCATCGATGAGTGGATGAACACGTGTTATAAGGAGCTATGACGTGTTATAACGTGTTATAAGGAGCTATGATGTGTTATAACGTGTTATAAGGAGGCATGATGTGTTATAATGTGTTATAAGGAGCTATGACGTGTTATAAGGAGCTATGATGTGTTATAAGGAGCTATGATGTGTTATAACGTGTTATAAGGAGCCATGATGTGTTATAATGTGTTATAAGGAGCTATGACGTGTTGTAAGGAGCTAGGACGTGTTATAACATGTTATAAGAAGCTACGACGTGTTATAAGAAGCTATGATGTGTTATGACGTGTTATAAGAAGCTATGATGTGTTTGTTATAACATGTTATAAGGAGCTATGACGTGTTATAACATGTTATAAGGAGCTATAACGTGTTATAACGTGTTATAAGGAGCTATGATGTGTTATAAGGAGCTATAAGCGTTCATACAGTGGTTCATATTCCAATGCATATTTAATAAACCATTGATGAGTGGATGAACATGAGTTTCTGTCAACCTTTTTTTCTAAATCGTTTTCAATTAACAAGTTGAGGAAGACCTCTTTCTATAGATGTCCTATGTACAGCTGTAGGTCTCCCCCCCCCCCCCATGATACTCAACTGGCGGACTACAGACCAGATCCGGTCCCAGAATGGGGTCAATACGGACTGAGGGTCTCCTCCTTCCTTTTTTACTTAAGTCAGGCTTCGGCCCTTATATCACATAAGACATGGAAGAATGTGTAGAATTGTGGGAAATGAGCTTTAAAACGCCCCCCCCCCCCCCCCAACAAGAGGGGTGTGGAAAGTTTGGGAATGCAGCGGCTGGGGAGGTGTAGGTTTGTTACCACGGCGATATATGACATGATCCATCCGGACCTTTTCAAATAGTTCTCGAGTGGCGAAGATCATCAAGGACAGCCTGTTCACCCTGCTACCATCTAGAAGGTCTTCAATGACCTCAGCCTGTTCACCCTGCTACCATCTAGAAGGTCTTCAGTGACCTCAGCCTGTTCACCCTGCTACCATCTAGAAGGTCTTCAATGACCTCAGCCTGTTCACCCTGCTACCATCTAGAAGGTCTTCAATGACCTCAGCCTGTTCACCCTGCTACCATCTAGAAGGTCTTAAATGACCTCAGCCTGTTCACCCTGCTACCATCTAGAAGGTCTTCAATGACCTCAGCCTGTTCACCCTGCTACCATCTAGAAGGTCTTCAATGACCTCAGCCTGTTCACCCTGCTACCATCTAGAAGGTCTTCAATGACCTCAGCCCCCCCCCCGTGCCCCCGCCTGTTCACCCTGCTACCATCTAGAAGGTCTTCAATGACCTCAGCCTGTTCACCCTGCTACCATCTAGAAGGTTTTCAATGACCTCAGCCCCCCCCAACCACCCCACCCTGCTACCATCTAGAAGGTCTTCAATGACCTCAGCCTGTTCACCCTGCTACCATCTAGAAGGTCTTCAATGACCTCAGCCCCCCCCAACCACAGCCTGTTCACCCTGCTACCATCTAGAAGGTCTTCAATGACCTCAGCCTGTTCACCCTGCTACCATCTAGAAGGTCTTCAATGACCTCAGCCTGTTCACCCTGCTACCATCTAGAAGGTCTTCAATGACCTCAGCCCCCCCCCGTGCCCCAGCCTGTTCACCCTGCTAACATCTAGAAGGTCTTCAATGACCTCAGCCCCCCCCGTGCCCCAGCCTGTTCACCCTGCTACCATCTAGAAGGTCTTCAATGACCTCAGCCCCCCCCGTGCCCCAGCCTGTTCACCCTGCTACCATCTAGAAGGTCTTCAATGACCTCAGCCCCCCCCCCCCGTGCCCCAGCCTGTTCACCCTGCTACCATCTAGAAGGTCTTCAATGACCTCAGCCCCCCCCCCGTGCCCCAGCCTGTTCACCCTGCTACCATCTAGAAGGTCTTCAATGACCTCAGCCCCCCCCCCGTGCCCCAGGCTGTTCACCCTGCTACCATCTAGAAGGTCTTCAATGACCTCAGCCCCCCCCCCCCCCCCGTGCCCCAGCCTGTTCACCCTGCTACCATCTAGAAGGTCTTCAATGACCTCAGCCCCCCCCGTGCCCCAGCCTGTTCACCCTGCTACCATCTAGAAGCTCTTTAATGACCTCAGCCCCCCCCCCACTCCGTGCCCCAGCCTGTTCACCCTGCTACCATCTAGAAGGTCTTCAGTGACCTCAGCCCCCCCGTGCCCCTACCTGTTCACCCTGCTACCATCTAGAAGGTCTTCAATGACCTCAGCCCCCCCCGTGCCCCAGCCTGTTCACCCTGCTACCATCTAGAAGGTCTTCAATGACCTCAGCCCCCCCCAACCACAGCCTGTTCACCCTGCTACCATCTAGAAAGTCTTCAATGACCTCAGCCCCCCCCGTGCCCCAGCCTGTTCACCCTGCTACCATCTAGAAGGTCTTCAATGACCTCAGCCCCCCGTGCCCCAGCCTGTTCACCCTGCTACCATCTAGAAGGTCTTCAATGACCTCAGCCCCCCCCAACCACAGCCTGTTCACCCTGCTACCATCTAGAAGGTCTTCAATGACCTCAGCCCCCCCCAACCACAGCCTGTTCACCCTGCTACGATCTAGAAGGTCTTCATTGACCTCAGCCCCCACCCCCCCCCGTGCCCCAGCCTGTTCACCCTGCTACCATCTACAAGGTCTTCAATGACCTCAGCCCCCCCCCCGTGCCCCAGCCTGTTCACCCTGCTACCATCTAGAAGGTCTTCAATGACCTCAGCCCCCCCCCGTGCCCCCCCGTGCCCCAGCCTGTTCACCCTGCTACCATCTAGAAGGTCTTCAATGACCTCAGACCCCCGCCCCCCACCCGTGCCCCAGCCTTTTCACCCTGCTACCATCTAGAAGGTCTTCAATGACCTCAGCCCCCCCGTGCCCCAGCCTGTTCCCCCTGCTACCATCTAGAAGGCAGAGACAGCACAGGTGCATCAAGGCTGGGACTGAGAGACTGAGAAACAGCTTCTATATCAAGGCCATCACACTGTTAAATAGTCACGACTAGTCGGCCTCCCCCCCAGTACCCTGAACTATAGTCACTGTTACTAGCCTCCCCCCAGTACCCTGCCCTGAACTATAGTCACTGTTACTAGCCTCCCCCAGTACCCTGAACTATAGTCACTGTTACTAGTCTCCCCCAGTACCCTGAACTATAGTCACTGTTACTAGCCTCCCCCCAGTACCCTGAACTATAGTCACTGTTACTAGTCTCCCCCCAGTACCCTGAACTATAGTCACTGTTACTAGTCTCCCCCCAGTACCCTGAACTATAGTCACTGTTACTAGCCTCCCCCAGTACCCTGAACTATAGTCACTGTTACTAGCCTCCCCCAGTACCCTGAACTATAGTCACTGTTACTAGCCTCCCCCAGTACCCTGAACTATAGTCACTGTTACTAGTCTCCCCCCAGTACCCTGAACTATAGTCACTGTTACTAGTCTCCCCCAGTACCCTGAACTATAGTCACTGTTACTAGTCTCCCCCCAGTACCCTGAACTATAGTCACTGTTACTAGTCTCCCCCCAGTACCCTGAACTATAGTCACTGTTACTAGTCTCCCCCCAGTACCCTGAACTATAGTCACTGTTACTAGTCTCCCCCCAGTACCCTGAACTATAGTCACTGTTACTAGCTTCCCCCAGTACCCTGAACTATAGTCACTGTTACTAGCCTCCCCCCAGTACCCTGAACTATAGTCACTGTTACTAGTCTCCCCCCAGTACCCTGAACTATAGTCACTGTTACTAGTCTCCCCCCAGTACCCTGAACTATAGTCACTGTTACTAGTCTCCCCCCAGTACCCTGCCCTGAACTATAGTCACTGTTACTAGCCTCCCCCCAGTACCCTGAACTATAGTCACTGTTACTAGCCTCCCCCAGTACCCTGAACTATAGTCACTGTTACTAGCCTCCCCCCAGTACCCTGAACTATAGTCACTGTTACTAGTCTCCCCCCAGTACCCTGAACTATAGTCACTGTTACTAGTCTCCCCCAGTACCCTGAACTATAGTCACTGTTACTAGCCTCCCCCAGTACCCTGAACTATAGTCACTGTTACTAGTCTCCCCCCAGTACCCTGAACTATAGTCACTGTTACTAGCCTCCCCCCAGTACCCTGAACTATAGTCACTGTTACTAGTCTCCCCCCAGTACCCTGAACTATAGTCACTGTTACTAGTCTCCCCCCAGTACCCTGAACTATAGTCACTGTTACTAGCCTCCCCCCAGTACCCTGAACTATAGTCACTGTTACTAGTCTCCCCCCAGTACCCTGATCTATAGTCACTGTTACTAGTCTCCCCCAGTACCCTGAACTATAGTCACTGTTACTAGTCTCCCCCCAGTACCCTGAACTATAGTCACTGTTACTAGCCTCCCCCCAGTACCCTGAACTATAGTCACTGTTACTAGTCTCCCCCCAGTACCCTGAACTATAGTCACTGTTACTAGTCTCCCCCCAGTACCCTGAACTATAGTCACTGTTACTAGTCTCCCCCAGTACCCTGAACTATAGTCACTGTTACTAGTCTCCCCCCAGTACCCTGAACTATAGTCACTGTTACTAGTCTCCCCCAGTACCCTGAACTATAGTCACTGTTACTAGCCTCCCCCCAGTACCCTGAACTATAGTCACTGTTACTAGCCTCCCCCCAGTACCCTGAACTATAGTCACTGTTACTAGCCTCCCCCCAGTACCCTGCCCTGAACTATAGTCACTGTTACTAGCCTCCCCCCAGTACCCTGCCCTGAACTATAGTCAATGTTATTCTAGTCATGGTTCATCCTGCTGTCCACTTCATATGTATATACTGTATTCTAGTCCATCCTATATAACTACTGCTGTCCACTTCATATGTATATACTGTATTCTAGTTCATCCTATATAACTACTGCTGTCCACTTCATATGTATATACTGTATTCTAGTCCATCCTATATAACTACTGCTGTCCACTTCATATGTATATACTGTATTCTAGTTCATCCTATATAACTACTGCTGTCCACTTCATATGTATATACTGTATTCTAGTCATAGTTCATCCTATATAACTACTGCTGTCCACTTCATATGTATATACTGTATTCTAGTTCATCCTATATAACTACTGCTGTCCACTTCATATGTATATACTGTATTCTAGTCCATCCTATATAACTACTGCTGTCCACTTCATATGTATATACTGTATTCTAGTCATGGTTCATCCTATATAACTACTGCTGTCCACTTCATATGTATATACTGTATTCTAGTCAAGGTTCATCCTGCTGTCCACTTCATATGTATATACTGTATTCTAGTCATGGTTCATCCTGCTGTCCACTTCATATGTATATACTGTATTCTAGTTCATCCTATATAACTACTGCTGTCCACTTCATATGTATATACTGTATTCTAGTCATGGTTCATCCTGCTGTCCACTTCATATGTATATACTGTATTCTAGTCATGGTTCATCCTGCTGTCCACTTCATATGTATATACTGTATTCTAGTCATGGTTCATCCTGCTGTCCACTTCATATGTATATACTGTATTCTAGTCATGGTTCATCCTATATAACTACTGCTGTCCACTTCATATGTATATACTGTATTCTAGTTCATCCTATATAACTACTGCTGTCCACTTCATATGTATATACTGTATTCTAGTTCATCCTATATAACTACTGCTGTCCACTTCATATGTATATACTGTATTATAGTCATGGTTCATCCTTTATAACTACTGCTGTCCACTTCATATGTATATACTGTATTCTAGTCATGGTTCATCCTATATAACTACTGCTGTCCACTTCATATGTATATACTGTATTCTAGTCCATCCTATATAACTACTGCTGTCCACTTCATATGTATATACTGTATTCTAGTTCATCCTATATAACTACTGCTGTCCACTTCATATGTATATACTGTATTCTAGTCATGGTTCATCCTATATAACTACTGCTGTCCACTTCATATGTATATACTGTATTCTAGTTCATCCTATATAACTACTGCTGTCCACTTCATATGTATATACTGTATTCAAGTCATAGTTCATCCTATATAACTACTGCTGTCCACTACATATGTATATACTGTATTCTAGTTCATCCTATATAACTACTGCTGTCCACTTCATATGTATATACTGTATTCTAGTCATGGTTCATCCTGCTGTCCACTTCATATGTATATACTGTATTCTAGTCATGGTTCATCCTGCTGTCCACTTCATATGTATATACTGTATTCTAGTCATGGTTCATCCTGCTGTCCACTACATATGTATATACTGTATTCTAGTTAAGGCTCATCCTATATAACTACTGCTGTCCACTTCATATGTATATACTGTATTCTAGTCATGGTTCATCCTATATAACTACTGCTGTCCACTTCATATGTATATACTGCATTCTAGTCATGGTTCATCCTGCTGTCCACTTCATATGTATATACTGTATTCTAGTCATGGTTCATTCTATATAACTACTGTTGTCCACTTCATATGTATATACTGTATTCTAGTCATGGTTCATCCTGCTGTCCACTTCATATGTATATACTGTATTCTAGTCATGGTTCATCCTTTATAACTACTGCTGTCCACTTCATATGTATATACTGTATTCTAGTTCATCCTATATAACTACTGCTGTCCACTTCATATGTATATACTGTATTCTAGTCATGGTTCATCCTGCTGTCCACTTCATATGTATATACTGTATTCTAGTCATGGTTCATCCTATATAACTACTGCTGTCCACTTCATATGTATATACTGTATTCTAGTCATGGTTCATCCTATATAACTACTGCTGTCCACTTCATATGTATATACTGTATTCTAGTTCATCCTATATAACTACTGCTGTCCACTTCATATGTATATACTGTATTCTAGTTCATCCTATATAACTACTGCTGTCCACTTCATATGTATATACTGTATTCTAGTCAAGGTTCATCCTGCTGTCCACTTCATATGTATATACTGTATTCTAGTCATGGTTCATCCTGCTGTCCACTTCATATGTATATACTGTATTCTAGTCATGGTTCATCCTGCTGTCCACTTCATATGTATATACTGTATTCTAGTCATGGTTCATCCTGCTGTCCACTTCATATGTATATACTGTATTCTAGTCATGGTTCATCCTGCTGTCCACTTCATATGTATATACTGTATTCTAGTCATGGTTCATCCTGCTGTCCACTTCATATGTATATACTGTATTCTAGTCCATCCTATATAACTACTGCTGTCCACTTCATATGTATATACTGTATTCTAGTTAAGGCTCATCCTATATAACTACTGCTGTCCACTACATATGTATATACTGTATTCTAGTTCATCCTATATAACTACGGCTGTCCACTTCATATGTATATACTGTATTCTAGTCATGGTTCATCCTGCTGTCCACTTCATATGTATATACTGTATTCTAGTCATGGTTCATCCTGCTGTCCACTTCATATGTATATACTGTATTCTAGTCATGGTTCATCCTGCTGTCCACTTCATATGTATATACTGTATTCTAGTTCATCCTATATAACTACTGTTGTCCACTTCATATCTATATACTGTATTCTAGTTCATCCTATATAACTACTGCTGTCCACTTCATATGTATATACTGTATTCTAGTTAAGGCTCATCCTATATAACTACTGTTGTCCACTTCATATATATATACTGTATTCTAGTTCATCCTATATAACTACTACTCCACATCTTTGTGTACATACAGTGTAACTATATTTATATTCCGGACTCTGATGTTCGTTCCTTCTGATATTTCTTAACCATGTTTTTTGGTGGGGGATTTGTGTGTATTGTTTTACTGCACTTTTGGAACAGAGAAACACAAGCATCTCACTACACCTGAGATCACGTCTGGTAAATAAATATACGTCGTACTGGAACAATACAATGTCATTTTGTTTTTTTAAGACAAGCCCGAGTTATTATTGCGTAATATTCTGAATGTGATGCACTGTCTGCTTTGATCCACTAGGGGGAGATGCAACTCTGTCTATGGACGGACTGGAGTACTGTAGGCGATAGGAGTACGACTCTATGAGGACAGGTGACTCATCAGAGGTGACCTAGCGTTGGCTAAAAGAGTCACATCAGAACAGGTAAACATCAAAGGTGACCTAACGTTGGCTAAAAGAGTCATATCAGGACAGGTTAACATCAGAGGTGACCTAGCGTTGGCTAAAATAGTCATATCAGGACAGGTAAACATCAGAGGTGACCTAGCGTTGTTGGCTAAAGAAGTCAAAAGCAAGAGCTGATACACAACAAGCTGATTAAACTGTATGAAAATAAAGAGCTCTATTCAATCCGCTGAAGCCTCACAGATTGCGAGCTAGGAATTTTAAAATGGGAATTCCCTGTTGAGCAGCGTTTATCGTGAATGCGGTCTCCGGCCTACGCGGAAACATTGCCTTTAAATTTCAATGAGGATGTAATGCTGAACTTCCTCAATACTCCCTCTATAGAGTACAGAGCATTCAGAACTTCCTCAGTACTCCCTCTATAGAGTACAGAGCATTCATAACTTCCTCAATACTCCCTCTATAGAGTACAGAGCATTCAGAACTTCCTCAATACTCCCTCTATAGAGTACAGAGCATTCAGAACTTCCTCAATACTCCCTCTATAGAGTACAGAGCATTCAGAACTTCCTCAATACTCCCTCTATAGAGTACATAGCATTCATAACTTCCTCAATACTCCCTCTATAGAGTACAGAGCATTCAGAACTTCCTCAATACTCCCTCTATAGAGTACATAGCATTCATAACTTCCTCAATACTCCCTCTATAGAGTACAGAGCATTCAGAACTTCCTCAATACTCCCTCTATAGAGTACATAGCATTCATAACTTCCTCAATACTCCCTCTATAGAGTACAGAGCATTCAGAACTTCCTCAATACTCCCTCTATAGAGTACAGAGCATTCAGAACTTCCTCAATACTCCCTCTATAGAGTACATAGCATTCATAACTTCCTCAATACTCCCTCTATAGAGTACAGAGCATTCAGAACTTCCTCAATACTCCCTCTATAGAGTACAGAGCCTTCAGAAAGTATTCATAATAGCTCTTGACTATTTCCACATTTTGTGGAAAATTGATTAAATAAATACAAATTGTCATCGATCTACACACAATACCCAATAATAACAAAGCGAAAACAGGTTTTTAGAAATGTTTTCCAATGTATTAAAAATAATAGATAGACTCGAAATTGAGCTCAGGTGCTTCCTGTTTCCATGGACATCACATTATCCCATAATGACATCACAATATCCCATAATGACATCACAATACACCATAAGGACATCACAATACTGTTTCCATTGATCATCCTTGAGATGTTTCTACAACTTGATTGGAGGTCCACCTGTGGTAAATTCAATTGATTGGATATGATTTGGAAAGGCACACATCTGTCTTTATAAGGTGCCACAGTTGACAGTGCACGTCAGAGCAAAAACCAAGCCATGAGGTTGAAGGAATTGTCCGTAGAGATCTGAGACAGGATTGTGTCGAGGCACAGATCTGGAGAAGGGTACCAAAACATGTCTGCAGCATTGAAGGTCCCCAAGAACACAGTGGCCTCCATCAGTCTCAAATGGAAGAAGTTTGGAACCACCAAGACTCTTCCTGGAGCTGGCCGCAGCACTCCACCAATCAGGCCTTTATGGTAGAGTGGCCAGACGAAAGCCACTCCTCAGTAAAAGGCACATGACAACCCGCTTGGAGTTTGCCAAAAGGTACCTAAAGAACTCTCAGACCACGAGAAACAAGATTCTCTTGTCTGATGAAACCAAGATTGAACTCGTTGTCCTGAATGCCAAGCGTCATATCTGGAAGAAACCTGGCACCATCCCTACTGTGAAGCATGGTGGTGGCAGCATCATGCTGTGGGGATTTTCAGCGGCAGGGACTGGGAGACTAGTCAGGATCGAGGGAAAGATGAACGGAGCAAAGAACAGAGATCTTTGATGAAAACCTATTCCAGAGCGCTCAGAACTTTAGACTGGGGCGAAGGTTCACCTTCCAACAAGACAATGACCCTAAGCACACACCCAAGACAATGCAGGAATGACTTCTGGACAAGTCTCTGAATGTCCTTGAGTGGCCCAGCCAGAGCCCGGACTTGAACCCAAATGAACATCTCTGGAGAGACCTGACAACAGCTGTGCAGCGACGCTCCCCATCCAACCTGACAGACCTTGAGAGGATCTGCAGAGAAGAATGGGAGAAACTCCCCAAAAACAGGTGTGCCAAGCTTGTAGCGTCAAACCCAAGAAGTCTAGAGGCTGTAATCGCTGCCAAAAGGTGCTTCAACAAAGTACTGAGTAAAGGGTCACGAACACTTATGGAAATGTGATATTTTGGGGGTTTTCTATTTTTAATAAATTTGCAAACATTTCTATAAACCTGTTTTTTGCTTTGTCTTTATGGGGTATTGTGCGTAGACTGAGGGTATTTTTAATCCGTTTTAGAGTAAGGCTGTAACGTAACAAAATGTGGAACAAGTCAAGGGGTCTGAATACTTTCCCAAAGACACCTGTATGTACTCGCCATGTTTGAGGAGAGTGCACAGTTTTTAACGTGAAAACTTATTAATAAACCAATTAGGCACATTTGGGCAGTCTTGATACAAAATCTTGAACACAAATGCAATGGTTCATTGGATCAGTCTAACATTTTGCACATACACTGCTGCCATCTAGTGGTACAAATCTAAATTGCAGCTGGGCTGGAATAATACATTATGGCCTTTCTCTTGCATTTTAAAGATGATGGTACAAAATAATGGATTTTTTTTTCTTTGTATTACCTTTTGCCAGATCTATTGTGTTATTTTCTCCTACATTAATTTCACATTTACACAAAATTCAAAGTGTTTCCTTTCAAATGGTACCAATAATATGCATATCCTTGCTTCAGGTCCTGAGCTACAGGCAGTTAGATTTGGGTATGTCATTTTAAAATCCCCAGCTACAATAAATGCAGCCTCCAGATATTTGGTTTCCAGGTTACATAGAGTCCAGTGACGTTCCTTGAGGGCCGTCTTGGTGTTCGCTTGAGCTGTGACTAGAACTGACGAGAATTCTCTTTGGTAGGTAGAATGGCCGACATTTGATTGTAAGGAATTCTAGGTCGGGTCGAACAGAAGGACTTGAGTTCCTGTATGTTGTTATGATTACACCATGAGTCATTAATCATGAAGCATACACCTCCGCACCTCCTCTTCCCAGAGAGGGGTTTATCTCTGTCAACGCGATGCAGGGAGAAGCCCAGTGGCTGAACCAATTCCGACAACATCTCCCGAGAGAGAGATGTTTCCGTTAAACCGAGAATGTTGCAATCTCTGATGACTCTCTGGAAGGCAACCCTTGCTTGAATATTATACTACTGTACCTGATATTATCCTACTGTACCTGATATTATACTACTGTACTTGATATTATACTACTGTACATGATATACTACTGTACCTGATATTATACTACTGTACCTGATGTTATACTACTGTACCTGGTATTATACTACTGTACCTGATGTTATACTACTGTACCTGATATTATACTAGTGTACTTGATATTATACTACTGTACATGATATACTACTGTACCTGGTATTATACTACTGTACCTGATATTATACTACTGTACCTGGTATTATACTACTGTACCTGATATTATACCACTGTACCTGATATTATACTACTGTACCTGATATTATACTACTGTACATGATATTATACTACTGTACCTGATATTATACTACTGTACCTGATGTTATACTACTGTACCTGATATTATACTACTGTACATGATATACTACTCTACCTGATATTATACTACTGTACCTGATAGTATAACAGTAGATACTGATATTACACTACTGTACCTGATATTATACTACTGTACCTGATATTATAACTACTGTACCTGATATTATACTACTGTACCTGATGTTATACTACTGTACCTGATATTATACTACTGTACCTGATATTATACTACTGTACCTGATATTATAACTACTGTACCTGATATTATACTACTGTACCTGATATTATAACAGTAGATACTAATATTATACTACTGTACCTGATATTATACTACTGTACCTGATAGTATAACAGTAGATACTAATATTATACTACTGTACCTGATATTATACTACTGTACCTGATGTTATACTACTGTACCTGATATTATACTACTGTACCTGATATTATAACAGTAGATACTGAGGTTTTTCCACATTTTAAACCTTCCCGTTGGTCCGGAAGTGAAGTCTCCACCCACACCGTTGATGCAAAACAAACTCCTCCCATGAAAAAAACAAACATTGTCTAGTGCAGGTTGATCTCTGATAGGCCGGAGAGGAATGTCATCTGGTCGTCTCTAACCGGAGGACATTCAGATAAATCTGTTTTTAGCCAGAAAACACGGAACAGAAACCTGCTATAAGGAAGTACTGTACATGTTTCAACAGTAAGGCCATAAATAACCCTGATTGAACCTGTATCTGACAAACATACCCATTACATTGGTTCTGTAGAGTTGTCTAGTCCAGTTCTATATTAACCATCTCCTCTGGTTCTGGTTATGTAGAGTAGTCAGGTCCAGTTCTATATTAACCACCTCCTCTGTCTATCTCTGGTTCTGGTTCTGTAGAGTAGTCAGGTCCAGTTCTATATTAACCATCTCCTCTGGTTCTGGTTCTGTAGAGTAGTCAGGTCCAGTTCTATATTAACCATCTCCTCTGGTTCTGGTTCTGTATAGTAGTCAGGTCCAGTTCTATAATAACCATCTCCTCTGTCTATCTCTGGTTCTGGTTCTGTAGAGTAGTCTGGTCCAGTTCTATATTAACCACCTCCTCTGGTTCTGGTTCTGTATAGTAGTCAGGTCCAGTTCTATAATAACCATCTCCTCTGTCTATCTCTGGTTCTGGTTCTGTAGAGTAGTCTGGTCCAGTTCTATAATAACCATCTCCTCTGGTTCTGGTTCTGTAGATTAGTCAGGTCCAGTTCTATATTAACCACCTCAAGTTTTATTTTTTCAGTGCAAACCTAATATAATGATCAGTACAGAAATAATCCACAGAACAGTATAAAACATAACAAACACATTCAAATGTCAGTGCAAAGAACAGTGGTGTCCAGGAACACAGAACAGTGGTGTCCAGGAACACAGTACAGTGGTGTCCAGGAACACAGAACAGTGGTGTCCAGGAACACAGAACAGTGGTGTCCAGGAACACAGAACAGTGGTGTCCAGGAACACAGAACAGTGGTGTCCAGGAACACAGCACAGTGGTGTCCAGGAACACAGCACAGTGGTGTCCAGGAACACAGCACAGTGGTGTCCAGGAACACAGCACAGTGGTGTCCAGGAACACAGAACAGTGGTGTCCAGGAACACAGCACAGTGGTGTCCAGGAACACAGAACAGTGGTGTCCAGGAACACAGCACAGTGGTGTCCAGGAACACAGCACAGTGGTGTCCAGGAACACAGCACAGTGGTGTCCAGGAACACAGAACAGTGGTGTCCAGGAACACAGCACAGTGGTGTCCAGGAACACAGTACAGTGGTGTCCAGGAACACAGCACAGTGGTGTCCAGGAACACAGTACAGTGGTGTCCAGGAACACAGAACAGTGGTGTCCAGGAACACAGTACAGTGGTGTCCAGGAACACAGTACAGTGGTGTCCAGGAACACAGAACTGTGGTGTCCAGGAACACAGCACAGTGGTGTCCAGGAACACAGTACAGTGGTGTCCAGGAACACAGCACAGTGGTGTCCAGGAACACAGTACAGTGGTGTCCAGGAACACAGTACAGTGGTGTCCAGGAACACAGTACAGTGGTGTCCAGGAACACAGTACAGTGGTGTCCAGGAACACAGCACAGTGGTGTCCAGGAACACAGCACAGTGGTGTCCAGGAACACAGAACAGATGTGTCCAGGAACACAGAACAGTGGTGGCCAGGAACACAGAACAGAGGTGTCCAGGAACACAGAACAGTGGTGGCCAGGAACACAGAACAGAGGTGTCCAGGAACACAGCACAGTGGTGTCCAGGAACATAGAACAGAGGTGTCCAGGAACACAGTACAGAGGTGTCCAGGAACACAGAACAGTGGTGTCCAGGAACACAGAACAGTGGTGTCCAGGAACACAGTACAGAGGTGTCCAGGAACACAGTACAGAGGTGTCCAGGAACACAGAACAGTGGTGTCCAGGAACAAAGTACAGTGGTGTCCAGGAACACAGAACAGTGGTGTCCAGGAACACAGTACAGTGGTGTCCAGGAACACAGCACAGTGGTGTCCAGGAACACAGCACAGTGGTGTCCAGGAACACAGAACAGTGGTGTCCAGGAACACAGAACAGTGGTGTCCAGGAACACAGTACAGTGGTGTCCAGGAACACAGTACAGAACAGTGGTGTCCAGGAACACAGTACAGTGGTGTCCAGGAACACGGCACAGTGGTGTCCAGGAACACAGTACAGTGGTGTCCAGGAACACAGAACAGTGGTGTACTGGAACACAGAACAGTGGTGTCCAGGAACACAGTACAGTGGTGTCCAGGAACTTTGAACAGTGGTGTCCAGGAACACAGTACAGAGGTGTCCAGGAACACAGAACAGTGGTGTCCAGGAACACAGAACAGTGGTGTCCAGGAACACAGTAGAGTGGTGTCCATGAACACAGTACAGTGGTGTCCAGGAACACAGTACAGTGGTGTCCAGGAACACAGTACAGTGGTGTCCAGGAACACAGAACAGTGGTGTCCTGGAACACAGAACAATGGTGTCCAGGAACACAGTACAGTGGTGTCCAGGAACATTGAACAGTGGTGTCCAGGAACACAGTACAGAGGTGTCCAGGAACACAGAACAGTGGTGTCCAGGAACACAGAACAGTGGTGTCCAGGAACACAGTACAGTGGTGTCCAGGAACACAGAACAGTGGTGTCCAGGAACACAGAACAGTGGTGTCCAGGAACACAGAACAGTGGTGTCCAGGAACACAGAACAGTGGTGTCCAGGAACACAGCACAGTGGTGTCCAGGAACACAGCACAGTGGTGTCCAGGAACACAGCACAGTGGTGTCCAGGAACACAGCACAGTGGTGTCCAGGAACACAGAACAGTGGTGTCCAGGAACACAGCACAGTGGTGTCCAGGAACACAGAACAGTGGTGTCCAGGAACACAGCACAGTGGTGTCCAGGAACACAGCACAGTGGTGTCCAGGAACACAGCACAGTGGTGTCCAGGAACACAGAACAGTGGTGTCCAGGAACACAGCACAGTGGTGTCCAGGAACACAGTACAGTGGTGTCCAGGAACACAGCACAGTGGTGTCCAGGAACACAGTACAGTGGTGTCCAGGAACATAGAACAGTGGTGTCCAGGAACACAGTACAGTGGTGTCCAGGAACACAGTACAGTGGTGTCCAGGAACACAGAACTGTGGTGTCCAGGAACACAGCACAGTGGTGTCCAGGAACACAGTACAGTGGTGTCCAGGAACACAGCACAGTGGTGTCCAGGAACACAGTACAGTGGTGTCCAGGAACACAGTACAGTGGTGTCCAGGAACACAGTACAGTGGTGTCCAGGAACACAGTACAGTGGTGTCCAGGAACACAGCACAGTGGTGTCCAGGAACACAGCACAGTGGTGTCCAGGAACACAGAACAGATGTGTCCAGGAACACAGAACAGTGGTGGCCAGGAACACAGAACAGAGGTGTCCAGGAACACAGAACAGTGGTGGCCAGGAACACAGAACAGAGGTGTCCAGGAACACAGCACAGTGGTGTCCAGGAACATAGAACAGAGGTGTCCAGGAACACAGTACAGAGGTGTCCAGGAACACAGAACAGTGGTGTCCAGGAACACAGAACAGTGGTGTCCAGGAACACAGTACAGAGGTGTCCAGGAACACAGAACAGTGGTGTCCAGGAACAAAGTACAGTGGTGTCCAGGAACACAGAACAGTGGTGTCCAGGAACACAGTACAGTGGTGTCCAGGAACACAGCACAGTGGTGTCCAGGAACACAGCACAGTGGTGTCCAGGAACACAGAACAGTGGTGTCCAGGAACACAGAACAGTGGTGTCCAGGAACACAGTACAGTGGTGTCCAGGAACACAGTACAGAACAGTGGTGTCCAGGAACACAGTACAGTGGTGTCCAGGAACACGGCACAGTGGTGTCCAGGAACACAGTACAGTGGTGTCCAGGAACACAGAACAGTGGTGTACTGGAACACAGAACAGTGGTGTCCAGGAACACAGTACAGTGGTGTCCAGGAACTTTGAACAGTGGTGTCCAGGAACACAGTACAGAGGTGTCCAGGAACACAGAACAGTGGTGTCCAGGAACACAGAACAGTGGTGTCCAGGAACACAGTAGAGTGGTGTCCATGAACACAGTACAGTGGTGTCCAGGAACACAGTACAGTGGTGTCCAGGAACACAGTACAGTGGTGTCCAGGAACACAGAACAGTGGTGTCCTGGAACACAGAACAATGGTGTCCAGGAACACAGTACAGTGGTGTCCAGGAACATTGAACAGTGGTGTCCAGGAACACAGTACAGAGGTGTCCAGGAACACAGAACAGTGGTGTCCAGGAACACAGAACAGTGGTGTCCAGGAACACAGTACAGTGGCGTCCAGGAACACAGTACAGTGGTGTCCAGGAACACAGTACAGTGGTGTCCAGGAACACAGTACAGTGGTGTCCAGGAACACAGTACAGTGGTGTCCAGGAACACAGTACAGTGGTGTCCAGGAACACAGAACAGTGGTGTCCAGGAACACAGTACAGTGGTGTCCAGGAACACAGAACAGTGGTGTCCTGGAACACAGAACAGTGGTGTCCAGGAACACAGTACAGTGGTGTCCAGGAACATTGAACAGTGGTGTCCAGGAACACAGTACAGAGGTGTCCAGGAACACAGAACAGTGGTGTCCAGGAACACAGAACAGTGGTGTCCAGGAACACAGAACAGAACAGTGGTGTCCAGGAACACAGTACAGAACAGTGATGTCCAGGAACACAGTACAGTACAGTGGTGTCCAGGAACACAGAACAGAACAGTGGTGTCCAGGAACACAGAACAGAACAGTGATGTCCAGGAACACAGAACAGAACAGTGGTGTCCAGGAACACAGTACAGAACAGTGGTGTCCAGGAACACAGAACAGAACAGTGGTGTCCAGGAACACAGTACAGTACAGTGGTGTCCAGGAACACAGAACAGAACAGTGGTGTCCAGGAACACAGAACAGAACAGTGGTGTCCAGGAACACAGTACAGAACAGTGGTGTCCAGGAACACAGAACAGTACAGTGGTGTCCAGGAACACAGTACAGAACAGTGGTGTCCAGGAACACAGTACAGTGGTGTCCAGGAACACAGAACAGTGGTGTCCAGGAACACAGAACAGAACAGTGGTGTCCAGGAACACAGAACAGAACAGTGGTGTCCAGGAACACAGAACAGTGGTGTCCAGGAACACAGAACAGAGGTACAACAGTACAACAGAACAATGTTCTTGAGCAGCTCTATCCTCTGGGGTTCTGTTAGAACAACAGAACAATGTTCTAGAGCAGTTGTAACCTCTGGGGTTCTGTTAGAACAACAGAACAATGTTCTAGAGCAGCTGTATCCTCTGGGGTTCTGTTAGAACAACATTAGAATGATGTTCTAGAGCAGCTGTATCCTCTGGGGTTCTGTTAGAACAACATTAGAACGATGTTCTAGAGCAGCTGTATCCGTGGGTCCTGTTGTTGCAGTCTCTCTAACACTCCGTAGGGAATACACACATTCCACATCCTGGAGAGAGAGGAGAGAGACAGAGAGACAGTAAGTAGAGGCTCAATGAGCCCAGCCTTGCCATTGAGAAGGATAGACACAGGAAAACCTGGCTCCCTGTAGAGACAAGGCTGCATTTCCTGACTAAATGTCAAAAATATACAACAATTACAGAGTGTCATTTCCCCAAATGTGAAAGCCTTATTCAAGGTTTCAAAGACCTCTCTGATGAAGATAGGCTGTCCTGTTGGGGGAGGGCGCAGAGGGCTGTGGGTTGGCAGCGCACTACATTGCTATCGTTACCTGTGTGTGTGTGTGTGTGTGTGTGTGTGTGTGTGTGTGTGTGTGTGTGTGTGTGTGTGTGTGTGTGTGTGTGTGTCTTCCTAACCTGTTCTTAAAGGACTGTTACCCTGAAGGACACAGACCGTATTCAAGGTTTCAAAGACCTCTCTGATGAGGACAGGCTACCCGTCCTGTTGGGGGAGGGATAGGCTACCCGTCCTGTTGGGGGAGGACGCAGAGAGTTGTGGGTTGGCAGCTCACTACATTGCTGCCTGTCATAAGATGAGGGACAGTGTCCGACAGACCAATCAACCTGCACATGTCCTCTACTGTATGCCTATTGTTGCATGTATGGTTATTTTGACTCTTGGTCCAAAATAAGCGTTTGGCAATATGTACATTGTTACGTCATGCCAATAAAGAGAGAGACGGAGAGAGGGAGGAGAGAGAGAGGGAGAGGAGAGAGAGAGGGAGGAGAGAGAGAGGGAGGAGAGAGAGAGGGAGAGAAAGAGAGACAGAGGGAGGAGAGAGAGAGGGAGAGAGAGAGAGAGAGAGAGAGAGAGAGAGAGAGAGAGAGAGAGAGAGAGAGAGAGAGAGAGAGAGAGAGAAAATACAATGAAATATTGTATTTTGAGCGAAACCATCTCTGTTTCCATGTTTCCTTCTGTTCTACAGTGACTAGTCTTCCTCCTAGACGTTATCGTGATTGTGATCGACTATTGATCAATGGGACTTCCTCCTGTATGTTATGGCGATGTGATTGTGTTCGATGAGTGTCCTACCCCAGACTCTTGATCCACGGACAGTCCCTCAGACTGGAAGCCAGACTCTGAGCTCCCAGGGCCGTGAAACTGTTGTACTTGATACTGCAGACAAAACACGGGGGAAACAATGAGTCGGACTGTAGTAGTGGCGAACAGTAGTGTGGCGACAGCTACTGATCCCATAGCAACAGGGGGTACTACATACACACTACCGTATCAATACTGATGTGCTACTGCAGTCATGTTTTATAATTCAGACTTACTGCAGTAATGTTTTATAATTCAGACTTACTGCAGTAATGTTTTATAATTCAGACTTACTGCAGTAATGTTTTATAATTCAGACTTACTGCAGTAATGTTTTATAATTCAGACTTACTGCTGTAATGTTTTATAATTCAGACTTACTGCAGGAATGTTTTATAATTCAGACTTACTGCAGTAATGTTTTATAATTCAGACTTACTGCTGTAATGTTTTATAATTCAGACTTACTGCAGTAATGTTTTATAATTCAGACTTACTGCAGTAATGTTTTATAATTCAGACTTACTGCAGTAATGTTTTATAATTCAGACTTACTGCAGTAATGTTTTATAATTCAGACTTACTGCAGTAATGTTTTATATTTCAGACTTACTGCTGTAATGTTTTATAATTCAGACTTACTGCAGTAATGTTTTATAATTCAGACTTACTGCAGTATTGTTTTATAATTCAGACTTACTGCAGTAATGTTTTATAATTCAGACTTACTGCAGTCATGTTTTATAATTCAGACTTACTGCTGTAATGTTTTATAATTCAGACTTACTGCAGTAATGTTTTATAAATCAGACTTACTGCAGTAATGTTTTATAATTCAGACTTACTGCAGTCATGTTTTATAATTCAGACTTACTGCTGTAATGTTTTATAATTCAGACTTACTGCAGTAATGTTTTATAATTCAGATTTACTGCAGTAATGTTTTATAATTCAGACTTACTGCAGTCATGTTTTATAATTCAGACTTACTGCTGTAATGTTTTATAATTCAGACTTACTGCAGTAATGTTTTATAATTCAGACTTACTGCAGTAATGTTTTATAATTCAGACTTACTGCAGTAATGTTTTATAATTCAGACTTACTGCAGTCATGTTTTATAATTCAGACTTCTGCATTATTACTGCTGTAATGTTTTATAATTCAGACTTACTGCTGTAATGTTTTATAATTCAGACTTACTGCAGTCATGTTTTATAATTCAGACTTACTGCTGTAATGTTTTATAATTCAGACTTACTGCTGTAATGTTTTATAATTCAGACTTACTGCTGTAATGTTTTATAATTCAGACTTACTGCAGTCATGTTTTATAATTCAGACTTATTGCAGTAATGTTTTATAATTCAGACTTACTGCAGTAATGTTTTATAATTCAGGCTTACTGCTGTAATGTTTTATAATTCAGACTTACTGCAGTCATGTTTTATAATTAAGACTTACTGCAGTAATGTTTTATAATTCAGACTTACTGCAGTCATGTTTTATAATTCCGACTTACTGCTGTAATGTTTTATAATTCAGACTTACTGCAGTAATGTTTTATAATTCAGACTTACTGCAGTCATGTTTTATAATTCAGACTTACTGCTGTAATGTTTTATAATTCAGACTTACTGCAGTAATGTTTTATAATTCAGGCTTACTGCTGTAATGTTTTATAATTCAGACTTACTGCAGTAATGTTTTATAATTCAGAGTTACTGCTGTAATGTTTTATAATTCAGACTTACTGCTGTAATGTTTTATAATTCAGACTTACTGCAGTAATGTTTTATAATTCAGACTTACTGCAGTAATGTTTTATAATTCAGACTTACTGCAGTAATGTTTTATAATTCAGACTTACTGCTGTAATGTTTTATAATTCAGACTTACTGCTGTAATGTTTTATAATTCAGATTTACTGCAGTAATGTTTTATAATTCAGACTTACTGCTGTAATGTTTTATAATTCAGATTTACTGCAGTAATGTTTTATAATTCAGACTTACTGCAGTAATGTTTTATAATTCAGACTTACTGCTGTAATGTTTTATAATTCAGACTTACTGCTGTAATGTTTTATAATTCAGATTTACTGCAGTATAGTTTTATAATTCAGACTTACTCCAGGTCACTGAGTGATGTCATCTGAGGTAAAACAGCAGCCAGACTCTCAGCACCCCCGTCAGATATCACATTACTGTACAGACTGGAGAATAGACAGGATTAGACCGTTCAGATTACAGACTGGAGACTAGACTGGATTAGACCATCAGATTACAGACTGGAGAATAGACTGGATTAGACCATCAGATTACAGACTGGACAATAGACGGGATTAGACCATCAGATTACAGACTGGAGAATAGACAGGATTAGACCATGAGATTACAGACTGGAGAATAGACGGGATTAGACCATCAGATTACAGACTGGAGAATAGACAGGATTAGACCGTTCAGATTACAGACTGGAGAATAGACAGGATTAGACCATCAGATTACAGACTGGACAATAGACGGGATTAGACCATCAGATTACAGACTGGACAATAGACGGGATTAGACCATCAGATTACAGACTGGACAATATACGGGATTAGACCATCAGATTACAGACTGGACAATAGACGGGATTAGACCATCAGATTACAGACTGGACAATAGACGGGATTAGACCATCAGATTACAGACTGGAGAATGGACGGGATTAGACCATCAGATTACAGACTGGAGAATAGACAGGATTAGACCATCAGATTACAGACTGGAGAACAGACAGGATTAGACCATCAGATTACAGACTGGACAATAGATGGGATTAGACCATCAGATTATAGACTGGACAATAGATGGGATTAGACCATCAGATTATAGACTGGACAATATACGGGATTAGACCATCAGATTACAGACTGGACAATAGACGGGATAAGACCATCAGATTACAGACTGGACAATAGACGGGATTAGACCATCAGATTACAGACTGGACAATAGACGGGATTAGACCATCAGATTACAGACTGGAGAATAGACAGGATTAGACCATCAGATTACAGACTGGACAATAAACGGGATTAGACCATCAGATTACAGACTGGACAATAGACGGGATTAGACCATCAGATTACAGACTGGAGAATAGACAGGATTAGACCATCAGATTACAGACTGGAGAACAGACAGGATTAGACCATCAGATTACAGACTGGAGAACAGACAGGATTAGACCATCAGATTACAGACTGGACAATAGACGGGATTAGACCATCAGATTACAGACTGGACAATATACGGGATTAGACCATCAGATTACAGACTGGACAATAGACGGGATTAGACCATCAGATTACAGACTGGACAATAGACGGGATTAGACCATCAGATTACAGACTGGAGAATAGACGGGATTAGACCATCAGATTACAGACTGGAGAACAGACAGGATTAGACCATCAGATTACAGACTGGACAATAGACGGGATTAGACCATCAGATTACAGACTGGACAATAGACGGGATTAGACCATCAGATTACAGACTGGAGAATAGACAGGATTAGACCATCAGATTACAGACTGGAGAACAGACAGGATTAGACCATCAGATTACAGACTGGACAATAGATGGGATTAGACCATCAGATTATAGACTGGACAATAGATGGGATTAGACCATCAGATTATAGACTGGACAATATACGGGATTAGACCATCAGATTACAGACTGGACAATAGACGGGATTAGACCATCAGATTACAGACTGGACAATAGACGGGATTAGACCATCAGATTACAGACTGGACAATAGACGGGATTAGACCATCAGATTACAGACTGGAGAATAGACAGGATTAGACCATCAGATTACAGACTGGACAATAGACGGGATTAGACCATCAGATTACAGACTGAACAATAGACGGGATTAGACCATCAGATTACAGACTGGAGAATAGACAGGATTATACCATGAGATTACAGACTGGAGAACAGACAGGATTAGACCATCAGATTACAGACTGGAGAACAGACAGGATTAGACCATCAGATTACAGACTGGACAATAGACGGGATTAGACCATCAGATTACAGACTGAACAATAGACGGGATTAGACCATCAGATTACAGACTGGAGAATAGACAGGATTATACCATGAGATTACAGACTGGAGAACAGACAGGATTAGACCATCAGATTACAGACTGGAGAACAGACAGGATTAGACCATCAGATTACAGACTGGAGAATAGACAGGATTATACCATGAGATTACAGACTGGAGAACAGACAGGATTAGACCATCAGATTACAGACTGGACAATAGACGGGATTAGACCATCAGATTACAGACTGGACAATAGACGGGATTAGACCATCAGATTACAGACTGGACAATAGACGGGATTAGACCATCAGATTACAGACTGGAGAATAGACAGGATTAGACCATCAGATTACAGACTGGACAATAGACGGGATTAGACCATCAGATTACAGACTGGACAATAGACGGGATTAGACCATCAGATTACAGACTGGAGAATAGACAGGATTAGACCATGAGATTACAGACTGGAGAACAGACAGGATTAGACCATCAGATTACAGACTGGAGAACAGACAGGATTAGACCATCAGATTACAGACTGGACAATAGATGGGATTAGACCATCAGATTATAGACTGGACAATATACGGGATTAGACCATCAGATTACAGACTGGACAATAGACGGGATTAGACCATCAGATTACAGACTGGACAATAGACGGGATTAGACCATCAGATTACAGACTGGAGAATAGACAGGATTAGACCATCAGATTACAGACTGGAGAACAGACAGGATTAGACCATCAGATTACAGACCAGACAATAGATGGGATTAGACCATTAGATTACAGACTGGACAATAGACAGGGTGTGTGTGTTTGTGTGTTTGTGTGTGTGTGTGTGTGTGTGTGTGTGTGTGTGTGTGTGTGTGTGTGTGTGTGTGTGTGTGTGTATACCTGAGACAGTGCAGCGAGGGGAGGGTAGACAGAGCAGGAGCCAGACTCTCTATTCCCTGGTCTCCTATACAGTTCTGGGACAGACTGAGAGAAGAGAAGAGAAGAGAAGAGGGGAGGGGAGGGGAGGGGAGGAGAGGAGGGGAAAGGAGGAAAAAGAGGAGGGAGGAGAGAAGCGGAGGAGAAAGAAGAGGAGGAGAAAGGGGAGGAGAGGAGAGGAGGGGAGGAGAGGAGGAGAAAGGAGAGGAGGGGAGGGAAGAAGAGAGGAGGGGAGGAGAAAGGAAAGAAGGGGAGGAGAGGAGAGGAGAGGAGGAGAAAGGAGGGGAAAAAGGAGAGGAAGGAAGAGAAGAAGAGAGGAGGGGAGGAAAAAGGAGAGGAGGGGAGAGGAGGGGAGAGGAGGAGATACCATAAACATTGTTAACAAAAGCACAGTAACTGACTGAATGATAGTGCAGATAGATATTATCTAGGGCAGAGGTCACCAACCTTTTCTGGGTCTTAATGACCCCAGAGATCTACAGATAGACATTATCTAGCGAGCTCAGTGACGGACAGATTGATCTAGAGAGTAGAGAGCTCAGTGACGGACAGGTTGATCTAGAGAGTAGAGAGATCAGTGATGAACAGGTTGATGGTTGATCTAGAGACAAGAGAGCTCAGTGATGGACAGGTTGATCTAGAGAGTAGAGAGCTCAGTGATGGACAGGTTGATCTAGAGAGTAGAGAGCTCAGTGACGGACAGGTTGATCTAGAGAGTAGAGAGCTCAGTGATGGACAGGTTGATCTAGAGAGTAGAGAGCTCAGTGATGGACAGGTTGATCTAGAGAGTAGAGAGCTCAGTGACAGACAGGTTGATCTAGAGACAAGTGAGTTCAGTGATGGACAGGTGGATCTAGAGAGTAGAGAGCTCAGTGATGAACATGTTGATCTAGAGAGTAGAGGGCTCAGTAACGGACAGGTTGATCTAGAGACAAGTGAGTTCAGTGATGGACAGGTTGATGGTTGATCTAGAGACAAGAGAGCTCAGTGATAGACAGGTTGATCTAGAGAGTAGAAAGCTCAGTGATGAATCGGTTGATCTAGAGACTAGAGAGCTCAGTGATGAACAGGTTGATCTAGAGAGTAGAGAGCTCAGTGATGAACAGGTTGATCTAGAGAGTAGAGACCTTTAAGCCCATCTAGTCAGTGATGAACAGGTTGATCTAGACAGTAGAGAGCTCAGTGATGGACAGGTTGATCTAGACAGTAAAGAGCTCAGTGATGGACAGGTTGATCTAGAGAGTAGAGAGCTCGGTGATGAACAGGTTGATCTAGGCAGTAGAGAGCTCAGTGATGGACAGGTTGATCTTGAGAGAAGAGAGCTCAGTGATGAACAGGTTGATCTAGACTAGAGAGCTCAGTGATGAACAGGTTGATCTGGAGACTAGAGAGCTCAGTGATGAACAGGTTGATCTAGACAGTAGAGAGCTCAGTGATGGACAGGTTGAAGTAGAGACTAGAGAGCACAGTGATGAACAGGTTGATCTAGACAGTAGAGAGCTCAGTGATGGACATGTTGATCTAGAGACTAGGGAGCTCAGTGATGAACAGGTTGATCTAGAGTCTAGAGAGCTCAGTGATGAACAGGTTGATCTAGATAGTAGAGAGCTCAGTGATGAACAGGTTGATATAGACAGTAGAGAGCTCAGTGATGAACAGGTTGATCTAGATAGTAGAGAGCTCAGTGATGAACAGGTTGATCTAGATAGTAGAGAGCTCAGTGATGAACAGGTTGATCTAGACAGTAGAGAGCTCAGTGATGAACAGGTTGATCTAGACAGTAGAGAGCTCAGTGATGAACAGGTTTATCTAGACAGTAGAGAGCTCAGTGATGAACAGGTTGATCTAGATAGTAGAGAGCTCAGTGATGAACAGGTTGATCTAGACAGTAGAGAGCTCAGTGATGAACAGGTTGATCTAGACAGTAGAGAGCTCAGTGATGAACAGGTTGATTTAGACAGTAGAGAGATCAGTGATGAACAGGTTGATCAAGACAGTAGAGAGCTCAGTGATGAACAGGTTTATCTAGACAGTAGAGAGCTCAGTGATGAACAGGTTGATCTAGATAGTAGAGAGCTCAGTGATGAACAGGTTGATCTAGATAGTAGAGAGCTCAGTGACGAACAGGTTGATCTAGACAGTAGAGAGCTCAGTGATGGACAGGTTTATCTAGAGACTAGAGAGCTCAGTGTGAGGTTTCTTACTTGATAATCTGCAGAGAGGAGAGAGACAGCACAGCTCCAGCCAGCCCCTCAGCCCCACTGTCCCCCAGTTTACTGTTCTCCAGACTGGGTGAGAGAGACAGAGAGATTAGGGAGACAGAGAGATTAGACCGACAGAGAGATTAGACCGACAGTGAAATAAAGTGAAAGCCGTTGTCCCGTGGTCCATCAGTAGAGCGCTACTTACTCCAGGTGATGTAGACTGTGCAGGGCTGGCAGCAGCTCCAGGAGTTTAGGGAGCGCCAGAGGACCATTCACTGGCCCCAACCTGTACACACACGCAAGCACACTTTCTCAAACCAGTGGTAACTCTTGACTTATTACCTAGTCAGAGTGGTAACTCTTGACTTATTACCTAGTCAAATTAAAGTGTATTGACTTATTACCTAGTCAAATCAGTGTATTGACTTATTACCTAGTGATAGTGGTTGAATAATGACACTCACTCAAACTCCAGCTTGTGGAGATCTCTGACTGCAGGAAGACCCTCCCCCAGGACACCATCTGATTGGCTGAAATGATGACGGACACGGCTTTGAACATACCAGTATGTATGTATGTATATATATATATATATATATATATATATATATATATATATATATATATATATATGTTTATGTATGTATTGTGTATGTATTGTGTATGTATGTATATATATATGTGTATGTATGTATGTATTGTAGATGGCTGTAACGAGCTGGGCAGGTTACTGTCTACTGTATTGTATTGTAGATAGTGTGTGTGTGTGTGTGTGTGTGTGTGCGTGTGTGTGTGTGTGTGTGTGGTTGTGTGTGGTTGTGTGTGTGTGTGTGCTGTATTGGCGTACCTCTCAGACAGTCTCCTGCTTGTGTGTATGTTGACCAGTGTGGACAGGTGTTGGACGTGGGACACCTGTGTGGCTCTGAAAGGGTTAAGGGTCAACTTGGACACAACCGCTTTCAGAAGCTCCTCCTCCCCACTCTGCTCTAGCTCCTCCCACAGAGTGATGGTGTCAGCGATACACGCCCTGGGACGGACACACACACACAAACACACGCTAGAGTCGTGTTCAAAACACACAGATCAGAAAACTAAATGTGCATGACAAAGTTCTACATACAGTAGAGTGAGAACATCAGATCTATACTGTTCTAGATCTATACTGTAACAGATCTGTACTGTTCTAGATCTATACTGTTCTAGATCTATACTGTTCTAGATCTATACTGTTCTAGATCTATACTGTAACAGATCTGTACTGTTCTAGATCTGTACTGTTCTAGATCTATACTGTATCAGATCTATACTGTTCTAGATCTATACTGTTCTAGATCTATACTGTTCTAGATCTATACTGTAACAGATCTGTACTGTTCTAGATCTGTACTGTTCTAGATATATACTGTATCAGATCTATACTGTTCTAGATCTATACTGTAACAGATCTGTACTGTTCTAGTACTATACTGTAACAGATCTATACTGTTCTAGATCTATACTGTTCTAGATCTATACTGTTCTAGATCTATACTGTAACAGATATATACTGTTCCAGATCTATACTGTAACAGATCTGTACTGTTCTAGATCTATACTGTAACAGATCTTACTGTTCTAGATCTATACTGTTCTAGATATATACTGTAACATATCTATACTGTTCTAGATCTATACTGTTCTAGATCTATACTGTAACAGATCTATACTGTTCTAGATCTATACTGTAACAGATCTATACTGTTCTAGATCTATACTGTAACAGATATATACTGTTCTAGATATATACTGTAACAGATATATACTGTTCTAGATCTATACTGTAACAGATATATACTGTTCTAGATCTATACTGTAACAGATCTATACTGTTCTAGATCTATACTGAAACAGATCTATACTGTTCTAGATCTATACTGTAACAGATCTATACTGTTCTAGATCTATACTGAAACAGATCTATACTGTTCTAGCTCTATACTGTTAACATATCTGTACTGTTCTAGATCTATACTGTAACAGATCTATACTGTTCTAGATATACACTGTAACAGATCTATACTGTTCTAGATCTATACTGTAACATATCTATACTGTTCTAGATCTATACTGAAACAGATCTATACTGTTCTAGCTCTATACTGTTAACATATCTGTACTGTTCTAGATCTATACTGTAACAGATCTATACTGTTCTAGATATACACTGTAACAGATCTGTAGCAGGTCTATCAGTGTAACAGATCTGTAGCAGGTCTATCAGTGTAACAGTACCAGTACCTGTATGAGTGTATGTTGTTGAGACCCGTCAGTAGTTTTAATCCTGTCATCCTCAGTCCTGTGTCCTCCAGCCCCAGACAGAACCTCCTCCTCAGCGTTCTACACTGGTCCAAAAGGTTCCACACTACGAAGGCGTCGGCGGGGCACAGCGGAACCCCTTGGAACGACAGAACCTCGGGAAGGTTCCGTACCAGGTGCCTGACCAAGTGGATGTCGCCTGTCTCGTAAACGCAGTGACACGCCTCCAGGAGCCGAGCGGGGCTCAGGTCGCCATGGTGAAGGTTCTCCAGGTGTGATATCACAGCGGCTCGCTTGGCCGCCACCACTTTCATGGCGCCGGTATCCAGGGTGGCCAGATCCCAGAGTTCCGCATTGTTCCGGAAAAGCAGCCCGACAGCGAATCTCTGAGCAAGGTCCAGACACTCTCCCTGAGGCCGTCGCCTCCCCCTGGGCTGCAGAGTAGAGTAGAGTAGAACAGAGTAGAATAGAGTAGAACAGAGTAGAATAGAGTAGAACAGAGTTGAGTATAATAGAGTAGAGTAGAACAGAGTAGAGTAGAACAGAGTAGAGTAGAATAGAGTAGAGTAGAACAGAGTAGAGTAGAACAGAGTATAGTAGAGTAGAACAGAGTAGATCAGAGTAGAACAGAGTAGAATATAGTTGAATAGAGTAGAATAGAATAGAGTAGAATAGAATAGAGTAGAACAGAGTAGAGTACAACAGAGTAGAGTAGAACAGAGAAGAATAGAGTAGAGTAGAACAGAGTAGAATAGAACAGAGTAGAGTAGAATAGAGTAGAACAGAGTAGAGTAGAATAGAGTAGAATAGAACAGAGTAGAACAGAGTAGAGTAGAACAGAGTAGAGTAGAATAGAGTAGAGTAGAATAGAGTAGAATAGAACAGAGTAGAGTAGAACAGAGTAGAGTAGAACAGAGTAGAACAGAGTAGAGTAGAACAGAGTAGAACAGAGTAGAGTAGAATAGAGTAGAATAGAACAGAGTAGAACAGAGTAGAGTAGAACAGAGTAGAGTAGAATAGAGTAGAACAGAGTAGAGTAGAACAGAGTAGAGTAGAACAGAGTAGAATAGAACAGAGTAGAGTAGAACAGAGTAGAGTAGAATAGAGTAGAACATAGTAGAGTAGAACAGAGTAGAGTAGAACAGAGTAGAGTAGAATATAGTAGAGTAGAACAGAGTAGAGTAGAATAGAGTATAACAAAGTAGAGTAGAATAGAGTAGGACAGAGTAGAGTAGAACAGAGTAGAGTAGAACAGAGTAGAGTAGAACAGAACAGAGTAGAGTAGAACAGAGTAGAGTAGAGTAGAACAGAGCAGAACAGAGTAGAGTAGAACAGAGTAGAGCAGAACAGGGTAGAGTAGAACAGAGTAGAATATAGTAGAGCAGAACAGAGTAGAGTAGAACAAAGTAGAGTAGAATAGAGTAGAACAAAGTAGAGTAGAACAGAGTAGAGTAGAACAGAGCAGAACAGAGTAGAGTAGAACAGAGTAGAGCAGAACAGGGTAGAGTAGAACAGAGTAGAATATAGTAGAGCAGAACAAAGTAGAGTAGAACAGAGTAGAGTAGAACAGAGTAGAGTAGAACAGAGTAGAGTAGAACAGAACAGAGTAGAGTAGAACAGAGTAGAGTAGAGTAGAACAGAGCAGAACAGAGTAGAGTAGAACAGAGTAGAGCAGAACAGGGTAGAGTAGAACAGAGTAGAATATAGTAGAGCAGAACAGAGTAGAGTAGAACAGGAGCACATTTACACGTTAGTCATTTGGCAGACACTCTTATCCAGAGCCACTTCCTGTCAGTACATTCATCTTCAGGAAGCTGTGAGGAACAACCACATATCACAGATATAGGAAAGACACAGACTCCGAGCTAGGAGGTGCTAGTTCAGGTCATAGTCTACAGAGGGACATATGGACAGACAGAGTTTCAATAGAAAACAGTCATTCTACCTGTGGTAGTATCTGGGCCAGCAGAGCGCGGTCAGACACACAGCTGGAGACGGACAGGTGGGCCCCGCCCAGAAAGCTTTGCAGGAAAGGGTGGGCCCAGGACAGGATGTTGTCGGAACTCACGCCGCCACCGTCACCATCTCTGCCCTGCTCCCCCCTCAGCCAGTGAGAATGGACAAGTCCAGTCCTCAGGCCAAACAACCGCAGCTTGACACAGACGGTATTGTCCAGAGTCAGGGTCAGGAGAGATGAATGACCTTTAACCCCCTGCCAAGCCAGACCGCTCAACTCTGACAGAACACACCTGTTCTCTTCCTCTCTCTCTTTCTCTTTCTCTTCCTCTCCCTCCACCCTCTCTCTCTCTTCCTCCTCCCTCTTCTCCTCTCTCTCTTCCTCTTCCTCCTCCCTCTCTCTCACTTCCTCCTCCCTCTTCTCCTGTCTCTCTTTCTCTCCCTCCTCCCTCTTCATCTGTCTCTCTTTCTCTCCCTCCTCCCTCTCTCTCTCTTCCTCCCTCTTCTCCTCTCTCTCTTTCTCTCCCTCCTCCCTCTCTCTCTCTTCCTCCTCCCTCTTCTCCTCTCTCTCTTTCTCACCCTCCTCCCTCTCTTCCTCCTCCCTCGTCTCTATCCTCCTCTTCTCGTCTTCTAATTGATTTTGGGATTGAGTGTGAGAGCGAGTGCGGATGTGTGTTCGTGTCCAGTTGCGTGTGTGTTTCAGGGTGTGTTTTTGACTGTGTTTAAGGGTGTGAGTGTGTGCCTGGGTTTGAGTTTGGGGTAGGGTTTGACAGTGTGTGTTTTTCCGGGTGTGTCGTCTCATCTTTAGTAGCAACACACTGTAACACAGTCCCGTCAGCGTGGAGGGGAGTGGGTCCGAAACATCCCAGTGTTCTAGAAGCAGACAGACCATGTGACACAGAGCTGGGTTCCAACACATAGACAGAAGGTACGGCTGGCTATGGAGCCTGGTGAGGGCTAGGACTGGGACTGGGACTGGGACTGGGACTGGGACTGGGACTGGGGCTAGGACTGGGACTGGGACTGAGGTTGGGACTGGGGCTGGGACTGGGATTGGGACTAGGACTGGGACTGGGACTGAGGCTGAGGTTGTGACTGGGACTGAGGCTGAGGTTGGGACTGGGACTGAGGCTGAGGTTGTGACTGGGACTGAGGCTGGGACTGGGACTGGGACTGAGACTGGGACTGAGGCTGGGACTGAGACTGGGACTGAGACTGAGACTGGGACTGGGACTGGGACTGGGACTGAGACTGGGGCTGAGGCTAGGACTGAGTCTGGGACTGGTGCTAGGACTGAGTTTGGGACTGGGATTGAGTCTGAGGCTGGGACTGAGGTTGGGGCCTCTAGGGACTGTCCAGAGAAGTATTGTCCCAGGTATCTCTCGATGTCCGGAGGGGAGAAGCCAGAGAGTTCCAGGAGGCTGTCAGCCCGTCTCAGCAGCCCACTGACGGTGCCTCGTGGTCGGGCAGAGAGGAGCAGAGAGCAGCCTGGTAGCAGCTTCCTCTGGAGCAGACCTGAGAACAGCTGTCTAACGCTGTAGTTCTCCCCTTTACTGTCATCCGCTGGAGACTGAAGCAGCCCCTCCAAGTCACGCACCACCTCGAAGCCATCGAATATCACCAGCACACGCTCCGGGACAGAGAGGACCTGATTGAAGACATCCCGTGGGTGGGGGCAGGAGAGGTGTAGGAGGAGGGACCGTAGGCTATAGGTCGGCTCGGGGGGGAGGGTCAGAGCCTTACCGTCCAGTAAGAACACAAAGTCAAACTGAGGCAGGAGGCCGTCGGACCAATCAACGCAGAGCTTCTTGATGAGCGTGCTTTTGCCCATGCCGGCGTTGCCTAGCAACACGATGGAACGTTTGGGTTTTGCCCCGGGGGAGCTCTCAAACACCTGACGACAAACACAGACAATAAATACATTCATTATTAATTACACTTATTATTATTTATAATTATAATTATAATTCATTATTTAATTACTTTTCCTGACAGACAGAATCATAAACCGAGGAAGAAAAACCTGTAATGACAACGTAACGACAGCCTTCGGACTAAATACTAATAGTGTCTCTGTAGGTGACGACGTAACGATGATGTCACAGGGTCTGACCTGACTCCTGGCCAACGAGCCCCGCCTCCTCTCCGCGTCTCCGATAACGACCAAATCTTTCTCCAGGCACTTGCTGGTGTTCTTCCCTGAGCCAATCAGGATCTGCCTCTGGACCAATCGCACGTCAACATAGTGGGACGCCAGGCTAAGGCCCGCCTCCATCTCCTGTTGAGACAACGTCATTGGTTGGAGAGACAGGTAGAGTTGTCTTTTGAAAAAAAGTCCCAACTATCTGTTCCCCTTGGTCTTACCTGGCACATTCCCCTCAGGTGAGCCTTGGCTTGGTGAATGTACTCCTCTGTAACACACACACACACACACACACACACACACACACACACACACACACACACACACACACACACAGCAACATTCTCAAGTGATTGCCTTTGTTTAAGATGTTTTTTGCATATATAGGGTACAGGGTCAGGAGGAAGAGAGGACAGAGAGACAGGGAGGACAGAGAGACAGGGAGAGGACAGAGAGGACAGAGAGGACAGAGAGACAGGGAGAGGACAGAGAGGACAGAGAGGACAGAGAGACAGGGAGAGGACAGAGAGACAGGGAGAGGACAGAGAGACAGGGAGAGGACAGAGAGACAGGGAGAGGACAGAGAGACAGGGAGAGGACAGAGAGACATGGAGAGGACAGAGAGGACAGGGAGAGGACAGAGAGACATGGAGAGGACAGAGAGACAGGGAGAGGACAGAGAGGACAGGGAGAGGACAGAGAGACAGGGAGAGGACAGAGAGACAGGGAGAGGACAGAGAGACAGGGAGAGGACAGAGAGACAGGGAGAGGACAGAGAGACAGGGAGAGGACAGAGAGACAGGGAGAGGACAGAGAGACATGGAGAGGACAGAGAGACAGGGAGAGGACAGACTCTAACTCACCTGTCCTGGGGGAGAGGGGGGAGGCAGAGGGGGGAGACAGGGCTTGGCTGGCACAGTCAGACAGAGACCCAGGAGGATACGAACACATCGAGTCTGGAGCTACCTCACCGTCAACTACACACACACACACACACACACACACACACACACACACACACACACACACACACACACACACAACATGAGTAACAACCACACCCAGTATTCAAACTGACTCATGTTGATTGACTTATTGACTCAGTATCAGTGAGGTCAGTGATGACTGGATGAATGAATGAATGAATGAATGGATGAATGAATGAATGAATGGATGAATGAATGGATGGATGAATGAATGAATGAATGGATGGATGAATGAATGAATGAATGGATGAATGAATGGATGGATGAATGAATGAATGGACGGATGAATGAATGAATGAATGGATGAATGGATGGATGAATGAATGAATGGATGAATGAATGGATGGATGAATGAATGAATGGATGGATGAATGGATGGATGAATGAATGGATGATTGAATGAATGGATGAATGAATGGATGAATGAATGGATGAATGAATGAATGGATGAATGAATGGATGGATGAATGGATGAATGGATGGATGAATGAATGAATGAATGAATGAATGAATGAATGGATGGATGAATGAATGAATGAATGAATGGATGGATGAATTGATGGTATTCCCCCTCTGAAGGAAGCTGCTCTCAGTCATGCAGGAAGTAAATCCCCCTGTCTCATCAATGACTCTGAGTAGAACCATATTCCCTATATATAGTGCACTACTTTAGACCAGAACCCTATAGAACCCTATTCCCTATATATAGTGCACTACTCTTGACCAGAGCCCTATAAAACCCTATTCCCTATATAGTGCACTACTTTAGACCAGAGCCCTATAGAACCCTATTCCCTATATATAGTGCACTACTCTTGACCAGAGCCCTATAGAACCCTATTCCCTATATATAGTGCACTAGTAGGGCTCTGGTCTATAGTAGTGCACTATGTAGGGAATAGGGCTCTGGTCTAAAGTAGTGCACTAGATAGGGAATATGACTCTGGTCTATAGTAGTGCACTATATGGGGAATAGGGCTCTGGTCCATAGTAGTAAACTATATAGGGAATAGGGCTCTGGTCTATAGTAGTGCACTATGTAGGGAATAGGGCTCTGGTCTAAAGTAGTGCACTAGATAGGGAATAGGGCTCTGGTCTATAGTAGTGCACTATATAGGGAATAGGGCTCTGGTCTATAGTAGTGCTGTATATAGGGAATATGGCTCTGGTCTAAAGTAGTGCACTATATAGGGAATAGGGCTCTGGTCTATAGTAGTGCACCAGATAGGGAATAGGACTCTGGTCTATAGTAGTGCACTATATAGGGAATAGGGCTCTGGTCTAAAGTAGTGCACTAGATAGGGAATAGGGTGCCATATGGGAGTCACTCTATCAGTCACAACACAGTACAAAGTTGGGTCAAATTGAGGTGTTGATGTTGGTCAGCACTCACCTGGAGAGAGAGGTAGGACGTCGAGGGTTCTAGGAGACAGCGAGGGAGAAGACACTGCAAGGACACAGTACGTCAGGTAACACACGCAGGCACACAGACTCACGGAAACACAGAGTCACGGAAACACAGAGTCACGGACACACAACACAGAGTCACGGACACACAGAGTCACAGAGTCACGGACACACAACACAGAGTCACGGACACACAACATAGAGTCACGGACACACAACACAGAGTCACGGACACACAGAGTCACGGACACACAACACAGAGTCACGGACACACAGAGTCACAGAGTCACGAACACACAGAGTCACAGAGTCACGGACACATAACACAGAGTCACGGACACACAGAGTCACGGACACACAGAGTCACGGACACACAACACAGAGTCACGGACACACAGAGTCACAGAGTCACGAACACACAGAGTCACAGAGTCACGGACACATAACACAGAGTCACGGACACACAGAGTCACAGAGTCACGGACACACAGAGTCACAGAGTCACGGACACACAACACAGAGTCACGGACACACAGAGTCACAGAGTCACGGACACACAGAGTCACAGAGTCACGGACACACAGAGTCACAGAGTCACGGACACACAACACAGAGTCACGGACACACAGAGTCACAGAGTCACGGACACACAACACAGAGTCACTGACACACAACACAGACTCACGGACACACAGAGTCACGGACACACATACTCACGGACACACAGACTCACGGACACACAGAGTCACGGACACACATACTCCCGGACACACAGACTCACGGACACACAGAGTCACAGACTCACAGAGTCACGGACACACAGAGTCACAGAGTCACAGACACACAGAGTCACAGAGTCACAGACACACAGAGTCACAGAGTCACGGACACACAGAGTCACGGACACACAACACAGAGTCCCAGACACACAGAGTCACGGACACACAGAGTCACGGACACACAGAGTCACAGACACACAGAGTCCCGGACACACAGAGTCACGGACACACAGAGTCACGGACACACAGACTCACAGAGTCATGGACACACAGAGTCATGGACACACAGAGTCACGGACACACAGAGTCCCGGACACACAGAGTCACAGACACACAGAGTCACAGACACACAGAGTCACAGACACACAGACTCACGGACATACATGTTCCATTGTTGGAGCTAGAAACAGGAGCATTTTGCTCCACTGTTGGAGCTAGAAACAGGAGCATTTTGCTCCACTGTTGGAGCTAGAAACAGAATCATTTTGCTCCACTGTTGGAGCTAAAAACAGAAGCATTTTGCTCCACTGTTGGAGCTAGAAACAGGAGCATTTTGCTCCACTGTTGGAGCTAGAAACAGAAGCATTTTGCTCCACTGTTGGAGCTAGAAACAGGAGCATTTTGCTCCACTGTTGGAGCTAGAAACAGGAGCATTTTGCTCCACTGTTGGAGCTAGAAACAGGAGCATTTTGCTCCACTGTTGGAGCTAGAAACAGAATAATTTTGCTCCACTGTTGGAGCTAAAAACAGAAGCATTTTGCTCCACTGTTGGAGCTAGAAACAGGAGCATTTTGCTCCACTGTTGGAGCTAGAAACAGGAGCATTTTGCTCCACTGTTGGAGCTAGAAACAGGAGCATTTTGCTCCACTGTTGGAGCTAGAAACAGGAGCATTTTGCTCCACTGTTGGAGCTAGAAACAGGAGCATTTTGCTCCACTGTTGGAGCTAGAAACAGGAGCATTTTGCTCCACTGTTGGAGCTAGAAACAGGAGCATTTTGCTCCACTGTTGGAGCTAGAAACAGGAGCATTTTGCTCCACTGTTGGAGCTAGAAACAGGAGCATTTTGCTCCACTGTTGGAGCTAGAAACAGAAGCATTTTGCTCCACTGTTGGAGCTAGAAACAGAAGCTTTTTGCTCCACTGTTGGAGCTAGAAACAGGAGCATTTTGCTCCACTGTTGGAGCTAGAAACAGGAGCATTTTGCTCCAATGTTGGAGCTAGAAACAGGAGCATTTTGCTCCACTGTTGGAGCTAGAAACAGAAGCATTTTGCTCCACTGTTGGAGCTAGAAACAGAAGCTTTTTGCTCCACTGTTGGAGCTAGAAACAGGAGCATTTTGCTCCACTGTTGGAGCTAGAAACAGGAGCATTTTGCTCCACTGTTGGAGCTAGAAACAGGAGCATTTTGCTCCACTGTTGGAGCTAGAAACAGGAGCATTTTGCTCCACTGTTGGAGCTAGAAACAAGAGCATTTTGCTCCACTGCAGGAGCTAGAAACAGAAGCATTTTGCTAAACGTTGTACGCTACCAATGAACTTTGATTTGACTCACAGACACACACACACTCACTCAGTATGTAGGTGGGAGATCTTGAGAAGCCGAAAACAGGGGCTTGAACCAGCTGCAGCTCTGAGCCATCTGTAAGGACACAGAGCACAGGTTACTCTCTCACACACAGAGCACAGGTTACTCTCTCACACACAGAGCACAGGTTACTCTCTCACACACAGAACACAGGTTACTCTCTCACACACAGAACACAGGTTACTCTCTCACACACAGAGCACAGGTTACTCTCTCACACACAGAGCACAGGTTACTCTCTCACACACAGAGCACAGGTTACTCTCTCTCTCTCTCTCTCTCTCTCTCCCTCCCTCCCTCCCTCCCTCCCCTCCCTCCCCTCCCTCCCTCCCTCCCTCCCTCCCCTCCCTCCCTCCCTCCCTCCCCTCCCTCCCTCCCTCCCTCCCTCCCTCCCTCCCTACAGATGGACTATATGAAACATCTCCATTGAAAGTGCTTTATGAGTCCAGCATTAACTCTTCATGTGTCTGGGGAAACCAGCACATACCACCATCATCATCACACTTACTGCTACACGAAGAGACGAAAGTAGCAGTCCCAAACCCAGGAATGTAAAGGAGAGAAGGAGCGATCTGGACAAGTCTGGGAGGAGGAGGAGAGAGAGTCACGGCCGAGAGGGGAGGAGAGCCAGCACAGCCTACAGAGAACACAAAAAAAAAATATTCAGTTTGATTAATTCAGTTCCATTTTAAAAACAAGCCAAGAACATCAATACCTAAAGTAAAAGGTTAGACTTTATCACTTCTGAACCCCACGTTCCTCTATACCAGTCTCTCAGCCACACTACCTCACTGTAGAGGAACTGAACCCCACGTTCCTTTATACCAGTCTCTCAGCCACACTACCTCACTGTAGAGGAACTGAACCCCACGTTCCTCTATACCAGTCTCTCAGCCACACTACCTCACTGTAGAGGAACTGAACCCCACGTTCCTCTATACCAGTCTCTCAGCCACACTACCTCACTGTAGAGGAACTGAACCCCACGTTCCTATATACCAGTCTCTCAGCCACACTACCTCACTGTAGAGGAACTGAACCCCACGTTCCTCTATACCAGTCTCTCAGCCACACTACCTCACTGTAGAGGAACTGAACCCCACGTTCCTCTATACCAGTCTCTCAGCCACACTACCTCACTGTAGAGGAACTGAACCCCACGTTCCTCTATACCACTCTCTCAGCCACACTACCTCACTGTAGAGGAACTGAACCCCACGTTCCTCTATACCAGTCTCTCAGCCACACTACCTCACTGTAGAGGAACTGAACCCCACGTTCCTTTATACCAGTCTCTCAGCCACACTACCTCACTGTAGAGGAACTGAACCCCACGTTCCTCTATACCAGTCTCTCAGCCACACTACCTCACTGTAGAGGAACTGAACCCCACGTTCCTCTATACCAGTCTCTCAGCCACACTACCTCACTGTAGAGGAACTGAACCCCACGTTCCTTTATACCAGTCTCTCAGCCACACTACCTCACTGTAGAGGAACTGAACCCCACGTTCCTCTATACCAGTCTCTCAGCCACACTACCTCACTGTAGAGGAACTGAACCCCACGTTCGTCTATACCAGTCTCTCAGCCACACTACCTCACTGTAGAGGAACTGAACCCCACGTTCCTCTATACCAGTCTCTCAGCCACACTACCTCACTGTAGAGGAACTGAACCCCACGTTCCTCTATACCAGTCTCTCAGCCACACTACCTCACTGTAGAGGAACTGAACCCCACGTTCCTCTATACCAGTCTCTCAGCCACACTACCTCACTGTAGAGGAACTGAACCCCACGTTCCTCTATACCAGTCTCTCAGCCACACTACCTCACTGTAGAGGAACTGAACCCCACGTTCCTCTATACCAGTCTCTCAGCCACACTACCTCACTGTAGAGGAACTGAACCCCACGTTCCTTTATACCAGTCTCTCAGCCACACTACCTCACTGTAGAGGAACTGAACCCCACGTTCCTTTATACAAGTCTCTCAGCCACACTACCTCACTGTAGAGGAACTGAAGTAAAGACAGTCGGGGCCCGCAGCGAGGGTCCCCAGTCCGGGGCCCGCGGCGAGAGTTCCCGCACCAGAGGCGCCACCAAAATGGGGTGAGCCAGAGGTGGATCGGGGGCCACGTTCCGCACCAGAGACGCCACTGCGGATAGATGCCCACCCAGACCCTCCCCTGTAGGTTCAGGTTTTGCGGCCGGAGTCCGCACCTTTGGGTGGTGTTACTGTCACGTCCTGACCTTAGAGAGCCTTTTTATTTTGGTTTGGTCAGGGTGTGCACACTACAGGGATAAGAGAGAGTGATGGAGTGCACACTACAGGGATAAGAGAGAGTGATGGAGTGCCCACTACAGGGATAAGAGAGAGTGATGGAGTGCACACTACAGGGATAAGAGAGAGTGATGGAGTGCACACTACAGGGATAAGAGAGAGTGATGGAGTGTACACTACAGGGATAAGAGAGAGTGATGGAGTGTACACTACAGGGATAAGAGAGAGTGATGGAGTGTACACTACAGGGATAAGAGAGAGTGATGGAGTGTACACTTAAGGGATAAGAGAGAGTGATGGAGTGTACACTACAGGGATAAGAGAGAGTGATGGAGTGTACACTACAGGGATAAGAGAGAGTGATGGAGTGTACACTACAGGGATAAGAGAGAGTGATGGAGTGTACACTTCAGGGATAAGAGAGAGTGATGGAGTGTACACTACAGGGATAAGAGAGAGTGATGGAGTGTACACTACAGGGATAAGAGAGAGTGATGGAGTGTACACTTCAGGGATAAGAGAGAGTGATGGAGTGTACACTACAGGGATAAGAGAGAGTGATGGAGTGTACACTACAGGGATAAGAGAGAGTGATGGAGTGTACACTACAGGGATAAGAGAGAGTGATGGAGTGTACACTACAGGGATAAGAGAGAGTGATGGAGTGTACACTTCAGGGATAAGAGAGAGTGATGGAGTGTACACTACAGGGATAAGAGAGAGTGATGGAGTGTACACTACAGGGATAAGAGAGAGTGATGGAGTGTACACTACAGGGATAAGAGAGAGTAATGGAGTGCACACTACAGGGATAAGAGAGAGTGATGGAGTGTACACTACAGGGATAAGAGAGAGTGATGGAGTGCACACTACAGGGATAAGAGAGAGTGATGGAGTGTACACTACAGGGATAAGAGAGAGTGATGGAGTGTACACTTCAGGGATAAGAGAGAGTGATGGAGTGTACACTACAGGGATAAGAGAGAGTGATGGAGTGTACACTACAGGGATAAGAGAGAGTGATGGAGTGTACACTACAGGGATAAGAGAGAGTGATGGAGTGTACACTACAGGGATAAGAGAGAGTGATGGAGTGTATACTTCAGGGATAAGAGAGAGTGATGGAGTGTACACTACAGGGATAAGAGAGAGTGATGGAGTGTACACTACAGGGATAAGAGAGAGTGATGGAGTGTACACTACAGGGATAAGAGAGAGTGATGGAGTGTACACTACAGGGATAAGAGAGAGTGATGGAGTGTACACTACAGGGATAAGAGAGAGTGATGGAGTGCACACTACAGGGATAAGAGAGAGTGATGGAGTGCACACTACAGGGATAAGAGAGAGTGATGGAGTGTACACTTCAGGGATAAGGGAGAAGGTAGAAACAGAGTTGGTTCTTACCTCTGATGGGAGAGTCTGTCTGAGTCTCTCTCTTCCTCTGTCCGTCCACAGGCTCTGTCGCTCTCCTCTTCGCTCTCTTCCTCTGTCTGTCACCAGGCTCTGTCGATCTCCTCTTCCTCTGTTCGTCACCAGCCTCTGTCGATCCCCTCTTCCTCTGTCCGTCACCAAGCTCTGTCTCTCTCTTCCTCTGTCCGTCACCAGCCTCTGTCGATCCCCTCTTCCTCTGTCCGTCACCAAGCTCTGTCAGGGACAACATCACAGAGGACACTGTTGTTTCAATCAACCAATCAACCAACTGTTGCTGACGTCATACCTCTATATGGGGCCGTTGTGAGTGCAGGCTTCTGCTACGGTCAAGCAGAAACAACAGCTTATTTAAGTCTTTAATAAGCCAAGTAGAAACAACAGCTTATTTAAGTCTTTAATAAGCCAAGCAGAAACAACAGCTTATTTAAGTCTTTAATAAGCCAAGCAGAAACAACAGCTTATTTAAGTCTTTAATAAGTCAAGCAGAAACAACAGCTTATTTAAGTCTTTAATAAGTCAAGCAGAAACAACAGCTTATTTAAGTCTTTAATAAGCCAAGCAGAAACAACAGCTTATTTAAGTCTTTAATAAGCCAAGCAGAAACAACAGCTTATTTAAGTCTTTAATAAGTCAAGCAGAAACAACAGCTTATTTAAGTCTTTAATAAGCCAAGCAGAAACAACAGCTTATTTAAGTCTTTAATAAGCCAAGCAGAAACAACAGCTTATTTAAGTATTTAATAAGCCAAGCAGAAACAACAGCTTATTTAAGTCTTTAATAAGCCAAGCAGAAACAACAGCTTATTTAAGTCTTTAATAAGCCAAGCAGAAACAACAGCTTATTTAAGTCTTTAATAAGTCAAGCAGAAACAACAGCTTATTTAAGTCTTTAATAAGCCAAGCAGAAACAACAGCTTATTTAAGTCTTTAATAAGCCAAGCAGAAACAACAGCTTATTTAAGTCTTTAATAAGCCAAGCAGAAACAACAGCTTATTTAAGTCTTTAATAAGTCAAGCAGAAACAACAGCTTATTTAAGTCTTTAATAAGCCAAGCAGAAACAACAGCTTATTTAAGTCTTTAATAAGCCAAGCAGAAACAACAGCTTATTTAAGTATTTAATAAGTCAAGCAGAAACAACAGCTTATTTAAGTCTTTAATAAGCCAAGCAGAAACAACAGCTTATTTAAGTCTTTAATAAGTCAAGCAGAAACAACAGCTTATTTAAGTCTTTAATAAGCCAAGCAGAAACAACAGCTTATTTAAGTCTTTAATAAGCCAAGCAGAAACAACAGCTTATTTAAGTCTTTAATAAGCCAAGCAGAAACAACCGCTTATTTAAGTCTTTAATAAGCCAAGCAGAAACAACCGCTTATTTAACCAGGTAGTCTAGTTGAGAACAAGTTCTCATTTACAACTGCGACCTGGCCAAGATAAAGCAAAGCAGTTCGACACATACAACGACACAGAGTTACACATGGAGTAAAACAAACATACAGTCAATAATACAGTAGAAACAAGTCTATATACGATGTGAGCAAATGAGGTGAGATAAGGGAGGTAAAGGCAAAAAAAGGCCATGGTGGCAAAGTAAATACAATATAGCAAGTAAAACACTGGAATGGTAGATTTGCAGTGGAAGAATGTGCAAAGTAGAAATAAAAATAATGGGGTGCAAAGGAGCAAAATAAATTAATTAATTAAATACAGTAGGGGGAGAGGTAGTTGTTTGGGCTAAATTCTAGATGGGCTATGTACAGGTGCAGTAATCTGTGAGGTGCTCTGACTGTTGGTGCTTAAAGCTAGTGAGGGAGATAAGTGTTTCCAGTTTCAGAGATTTTTGTAGTTCGTTCCAGTCATTGGCAGCAGAGAACTGGAAGGAGAGGCGGCCAAAGAAAGAATTGGTTTTGGGGGTGACTAGAGAGATATACCTGCTGGAGCACGTGCTACAGGTGGGCGCTGCTATGGTGACCAGCGAGCTGAGATAAGGGGGGACTTTACCTAGCAGGGTCTTGTAGATTACCTGGAGCCAGTGGGTTTGGCGACGAGTATGAAGCGAGGGCCAGCCAACGAGAGCGTACAGGTCGCAGTGGTGGGTAGTATATGGGGCTTTGGTGACAAAACGGATGGCACTGTGATAGACTGCATCCAGTTTGTTGAGTAGGGTATTGGAGGCTATTTTGTAAATGACATCGCCAAAGTCAAGGATCGGTAGGATAGTCAGTTTTACGAGGGTATGTTTGGCAGCATGAGTGAAGGCGGCTTTGTTGCGAAATAGGCAGCCGATTCTAGATTTAATTTAGGATTGGAGATGCTTAAAGTGAGTCTGGAAGGAGAGTTTACAGTCTAACCAGACACCCAGGTATTCGTAGTTGTCCACGTATTCTAAGTCAGAACCGTCCAGAGTAGTGATGTTGGACAGGCGGGTAGGTGCGGGCAGCGATCGGTTGAAGAGCACACATCAGAGACTCACCAGCAGCAAGAGCGACATCATTGATGTATACAGAGAAGAGAGTCGGTCCAAGAATTGAACCCTGTGGTACCGCCATAGAGACTGCCAGAGGTCCGGACAACAGGCCCTCCAATTTGACACACTGAACTCTGTCTGAGAAGTAGTCGGTGAATCAGGCGAAGCAGTCATTGTCGAGTCTGCCGATGAGGATGTGGTGATTGACAGAGTCGAAAGCCTTGGCCAGGTCAATGAATACGGCTGCACAGTATTGTTTCTTATCGATGGTGGTTAAGATATCGCTTAGGACCTTGAGCGTGGCTGAGGTGCACCCATGACCAGCTCTGAAACAAGATTGCAAAGTGGAGAAGGTATGGTGGGATTCAAAATGGTCGGTAATCTGTTTGTTGACTTGGCTTTCAAAGACCTTAGAAAGGCAGGGTAGGATAGATATAGTTCTGTATCAGTTTGGGTCGAGAGTGTCCCCCCCTTTGAAGAGGGGGATGACCGCGGCAGCTTTCCAATCTTTGGGGATCTCAGACAATACGAAAGAGAGGTTGACCAGGCTAGTAATAGGGGTGGCAACAATTTCAGCAGATAATTTCAGAAAGAAAGGGTCCAGATTGTCTAGCTCGGCTGATTTGTAGGGGTCCAGATGTTGCAGCTCTTTCAGAACATCAGCTGAACGGATTTGGGAGAAGGAGAAATGGGGAAGGCTTGGGCGAGTTGCTGTGGGGGGTGCAGTGCTGTTGACCGGGGTAGGGGTAGCCAGGTGGAAAGCATGGCCAGCCGTAGAAAAATGCTTATTGAAATTCTCAATTATGGTGGATTTGTCAGTGGTGAAAGTGTTTCCTATCTTCAGTGCAGTGGGCAGCTGGGAGGAGGGGTTCTTATTCTCCATGGACTTTACAGTGTCCCAGAACTTTTTTGAGTTAGTGTTGCAGGAAGCAAATTTCTGCTTGAAAAAGCTAGCCTTGGCTTTTCTAACTGCCTGTGTATATTGGTTTCTAACTTCCCTGAACAGCTGCATATCACGGGGGCTGTTCGATGCTAATGCAGAACGCCATAGGATGTTTTTTTGTGCTGGTCTAGGGCAGTCAGGTCTGGGGAGAACCAAGGGCTATATCTGTTCGTGGTTCTAACTTTCTGGAATGGGGCATGTTTATTTGAGATGGTGAGGAAGGCATTTAAAAATAATAATAAAAATAATAATAATAATAATAATAATAATAAGTCAAGCAGCAACAACAGTTTATTAAAGTCTTTAATACGCCAAGCCATTTATATCTGAATGAGGCGCGTTTACCTCTCTGTGTCTCGCAGTTCTGTTTCTGGTCGCCTGACTCGGCCACAGCTGTCGGCATGGCAACCTCACCTACACACCACACCAGACAGAGGAAGTGAGAGAGTTGACTCTGGGACCTGGCATCACCGGGTATAGAAACACAACCACTAGAACAGACAGATGGCGTCACCGGGTATAGAAACACAACCGCTAGAACAGACAGATGGTGTCACCAGGTATAGAAACAAAACCACTAGAACAGACAGATGGTGTCACCAGGTATAGAAACAAAACCACTAGAACAGACAGATGGTATCGTAAAAACACAACCGCTAGAACAGACAGATGGCATCACCGGGTATAGAAACAAAACCACTAGAACAGACAGACAGCATCATAGAAACACAACCACTAGAACAGACAGATGGCATCATAGAAACACAACCACTAGAACAGACAGACGGCATCACCGGGTATAGAAACACAACCACTAGAACAAACAGACGGCATCATAGAAACACAACCACTAGAACAGACAGACGGCATCATAGAAACACACCCACTAGAACAGACAGACGGCATCATAGAAACACAACCACTAGAACAGACAGACGGTATCATAGAAACACAACCACTAGAACAGACAGAAGGCATCATAGAAACACAACCACTAGAACAGACAGACGGCATCATAGAAACACACCCACTAGAACAGACAGACGGCATCATAGAAACACACCCACTAGAACAGACAGACGGCATCACCATGTATAGAAACACAACCACTAGAACAGACAGACGGCATCACCAGGTATAGAAACACACCCACTAGAACAGACAGACGGCATCATAGAAACACAACGACTAGAAGCACCTGTTTCTAAACTCCTCACCAGTCTGTATGTCCACAGTAAAGTGGAGTGACTCTGGGACCTCACCAGGTATAGAAACACAACATCTAGAAGCACCTGTTTCTAAACTCCTTACCAGTCTGTATGTCCACATTAAAGTGGAGTGACTCTGGGACCTCACCAGGTATAGAAACACAACGACTAGAAGCACCTGTTTCTAAACTCCTCACCTGTCTGTATGTCCACATTAAAGTGGAGTGACTCTGGGACCTCACCAGGTATAGAAACACAACAACTAGAAGCACCTGTTTCTAAACTCCTCACCTGTCTGTATGTCCACAGTAAAGTCCAGGTCAAACAGAGCATCTGAAACGGAGAGAAAAATGCTTTGAGTCAATCAGCCAGTCACTGTGTGTGTGTGTGTGTGTGTGTGTGTGTGTGTGTGTGTGTGTGTGTGTGTGTGTGTGTGTGTGTGTGTAACTTACCATTGAAGTCAAAAGGAAAATCCTCATGTTCCAGAAAGCCATCCAGGTCTAATTCTGAGAAACAGGAAGAAAACAGTCAAACAGCCAATCACCTTCCCTGGTTCTGACTAAACAGTCAATCATCTTCCCTGGTTCTGACTAAACAGCCAATCACCTTCCCTGGTTCTGACTAAACAGCCAATCACCTTCCCTGGTTCTGACTAAACAGCCAATCACCTTCCCTGGTTCTGACTAAACAGCCAATCACCTCCCCCGGCTGTGACTAAACAGCCAATCACCTTCCCTGGTTCTGACTAAACAGCCAATCACCTTCCCTGGTTCTGACTAAACAGCCAATCACCTTCCCCGGCTGTGACTAAACAGCCAATCACCTTCCCGGCTGTGACTAAACAGCCAATCACCTTCCCTGGTTCTGACTAAACAGCCAATCACCTTCCCCGGCTGTGACTAAACAGCCAATCACCTTCCCTGGTTCTGACTAAACAGCCAATCACCTTCCCTGGTTCTGACTAAACAGCCAATCACCTTCCCTGGTTCTGACTAAACAGCCAATCACCTTCCCTGGTTCTGACTAAACAGCCAATCACCTTCCCTGGTTCTGACTAAACAGCCAATCACCTTCCCGGCTGTGACTAAACAGCCAATCACTTTACCTGGCTGTGACTAAACAGCCAATCACTTTACCTGGCTGTGACTAAACAGCCAATCACCTTCCCTGGTTCTGACTAAACAGCCAATCACCTTCCCTGGTTCTGACTAAACAGCCAATCACCTTCCCTGGTTCTGACTAAACAGCCAATCACCTTCCCTGGTTCTGACTAAACAGCCAATCACCTTCCCTGGTTCTGACTAAACAGCCAATCACCTCCCCGGCTGTGACTAAACAGCCAATCATTTTACCTGGCTGTGACTAAACAGCCAATCACTTTACCTGGCTGTGACTAAACAGCCAATCACCTTCCCTGGTTCTGACTAAACAGCCAATCACCTTCCCTGGTTCTGACTAAACAGCCAATCACCTTCCCTGGTTCTGACTAAACAGCCAATCACCTTCCCTGGTTCTGACTAAACAGCCAATCACCTTCCCTGGTTCTGACTAAACAGCCAATCACCTCCCCCGGCTGTGACTAAACAGCCAATCACCTTCCCTGGTTCTGACTAAACAGCCAATCACCTTCCCTGGTTCTGACTAAACAGCCAATCACCTTCCCCGGCTGTGACTAAACAGCCAATCACCTTCCCGGCTGTGACTAAACAGCCAATCACCTTCCCTGGTTCTGACTAAACAGCCAATCACCTTCCCCGGCTGTGACTAAACAGCCAATCACCTTCCCTGGTTCTGACTAAACAGCCAATCACCTTCCCTGGTTCTGACTAAACAGCCAATCACCTTCCCTGGTTCTGACTAAACAGCCAATCACCTTCCCTGGTTCTGACTAAACAGCCAATCACCTTCCCTGGTTCTGACTAAACAGCCAATCACCTTCCCGGCTGTGACTAAACAGCCAATCACTTTACCTGGCTGTGACTAAACAGCCAATCACTTTACCTGGCTGTGACTAAACAGCCAATCACCTTCCCTGGTTCTGACTAAACAGCCAATCACCTTCCCTGGTTCTGACTAAACAGCCAATCACCTTCCCTGGTTCTGACTAAACAGCCAATCACCTTCCCTGGTTCTGACTAAACAGCCAATCACCTTCCCTGGTTCTGACTAAACAGCCAATCACCTTCCCTGGTTCTGACTAAACAGCCAATCACCTCCCCGGCTGTGACTAAACAGCCAATCATTTTACCTGGCTGTGACTAAACAGCCAATCACTTTACCTGGCTGTGACTAAACAGCCAATCACCTTCCCTGGTTCTGACTAAACAGCCAATCACCTTCCCTGGTTCTGACTAAACAGCCAATCACCTTCCCTGGTTCTGACTAAACAGCCAATCACCTTCCCTGGTTCTGACTAAACAGCCAATCACCTTCCCTGGTTCTGACTAAACAGCCAATCACCTTCCCTGGTTCTGACTAAACAGCCAATCACCTTCCCTGGTTCTGACTAAACAGCCAATCACCTCCCCGGCTGTGACTAAACAGCCAATCATTTTACCTGGCTGTGACTAAACAGCCAATCACTTTACCTGGCTGTGACTAAACAGCCAATCACCTTCCCTGGTTCTGACTAAACAGCCAATCACCTTCCCTGGTTCTGACTAAACAGCCAATCACCTTCCCTGGTTCTGACTAAACAGCCAATCACCTTCCCTGGTTCTGACTAAACAGCCAATCACCTTCCCTGGTTCTGACTAAACAGCCAATCACCTCCCCGGCTGTGACTAAACAGCCAATCATTTTACCTGGCTGTGACTAAACAGCCAATCACTTTACCTGGCTGTGACTAAACAGCCAATCACCTTCCCTGGTTCTGACTAAACAGCCAATCACTTTACCTGGCAGTGACTAAACAGGAAGTGAAGTGAATATTATAACAACAACTATATCCGTTCCCTCATGAGTGAAAGGTTCTTGGGGCGCCCGAAAAGACACCTTTCCAAGGTGAGCAGGACTATTAGGAGATGGAGACACAAACGAAGTCGGGAGAAGAGGAATATTGGGACAGGGAGACAGGAAGGTGGATTTCTGGAGGAGGAATAGAGGAGGAGGAATATTGGGACAGGGATACAGGAAGGTGGATTACTGGAGGAGGAATAGAGGAGGAGGAGGAATATTGGGACAGGGATACAGGAAGGTGGATTACTGGAGGAGGAATAGAAGGGAGAAGAGGAATATTGGGACAGGGAGACAGGAAGGTGGATTACTGGAGGAGGAATAGAGGAGGAGGAGGAATATTGGGACAGGGATACAGGAAGGTGGATTACTGGAGGAGGAATAGAAGGGAGAAGAGGAATATTGGGACAGGGAGACAGGAAAGTGGATTACTGGAGGAGGAATGGAGGAGGAGGAATATTGGGACAGGGAGACAGGAAGGTGGATTTATCAGGAGGAGGAATGGAGGAAGAGGAGGAATATTGGGACAGGGAGACAGGAAGGTGGATTTCTGGAGGAGGAATAGAGGAAGAGGAGGAATATTGGGACAGGGATACAGGAAGGTGGATTACTAGAGGAGGAATAGAGGAGGAGGAGGAATATTGGGACAGGGAGACAGGAAGGTGGATTTCTGGAGGAGGAATAGAGGAGGACGAGGAATATTGGGACAGGGATACAGGAAGGTGGATTACTAGAGGAGGAATAGAGGAGGAGGAGGAATATTGGGACAGGGAGACAGGAAGGTGGATTTATGAGGAGGAGGAATAGAGTGTTACGGTGCAGAGTTGAGGGACTTAACGTCCTCTAATCATGTTCATCAACACTATGTCCTGTATAGAAGAACAGTTCCCTTTATAGAACAGTGTTTGGCTGCAGGGGTTAACAGTGTGTGTGTGTGTGTGTGTGTGTGTGTGTGTGTGTGTGTGTGTGTGTGTGTGTGTGTGTGTGTGTGTGTGTGTGTGTGTGTGAGAGAGATATGTGGAACTAAACGTTTTGTAATGAACAGTTCTCCTTTATAGAACAGTGTTTGGCTGCAGGGGTTAACAGTGTGTGTGTGTGTGTGTGTGTGTGTGTGTGTGTGTGTGTGTGTGTGTGTGTGTGTGTGTGTGTGTGTGTGTAGTGTGTGTGTGTGTGTGTGTGTGTGTGTGTGTGTGTGTGTGTGTGTGTGTGTGAGATATGTGGAACTAAATGTTTTGTAATGAACAGTTCTCCTTTATAGAACAGTGTTTGGGGGGGACTGCTGCTGATTGGAGGACGGCTCGTAAAAATGGCTGGAACGGAGCGAATGGAATGGCATCAAACCACGGAAACCATGGAAACCATGTGTTTGATACCATTCCACCTCGTCCTCTCCAGCCATTACTACAAGCCCGTCCTCCCAAATTAAAGTGCCACCAACCTCCTGTGGTTTGGGTGCAGGGGTTGTGTGTGAGTGAGTTATCCATACGGAACCAAACGTTTCTGAACATTGTCCTTTGTAGAACAGTGTTATGTTGCACGGTTACCTGGTAGCCCTATAACTACCAAGGTAATTGTTGCACGGTTACCTGGTAGCCCTATAACTACCAAGGTAATTGTTGCACGGTTACCTGGTAGCCCTTTAACTACCAAGGTAATTGTTGCACGGTTACCTGGTAGCCCTATAACTACCAAGGTAATTGTTGCACGGTTACCTGGTAGCCCTATAACTACCAAGGTAATTGTTGCACGGTTACCTGGTAGCCCTATAACTACCAAGGTAATTGTTGCACGGTTACCTGGTAGCCCTATAACTACCAAGGTAATTGTTGCACGGTTACCTGGTAGCCCTATAACTACCAAGGTAATTGTTGCACGGTTACCTGGTAGCCCTATAACTACCAAGGTAATTGTTGCACGGTTACCTGGTAGCCCTATAACTACCAAGGTAATTGTTGCACGGTTACCTGGTAGCCCTATAACTACCAAGGTAATTGTTGCACGGTTACCTGGTAGCCCTATAACTACCAAGGTAATTGTTGCACGGTTACCTGGTAGCCCTATAACTACCAAGGTAATTGTTGCACGGTTACCTGGTAGCCCTATAACTACCAAGGTAATTGTTGCACGGTTACCTGGTAGCCCTATAACTACCAAGGTAATTGTTGCACGGTTACCTGGTAGCCCTATAACTACCAAGGTAATTGTTGCACGGTTACCTGGTAGCCCTATAACTACCAAGGTAATTGTTGAACGGTTACCTGGTAGCCCTTTAACTACCAAGGTAATTGTTGCACGGTTACCTGGTAGCCCTATAACTACCAAGGTAATTGTTGCACGGTTACCTGGTAGCCCTATAACTACCAAGGTAATTGTTGCACGGTTACCTGGTAGCCCTATAACTACCAAGGTAATTGTTGCACGGTTACCTGGTAGCCCTATAACTACCAAGGTAATTGTTGCACGGTTACCTGGTAGCCCTATAACTACCAAGGTAATTGTTGCACGGTTACCTGGTAGCCCTATAACTACCAAGGTAATTGTTGCACGGTTACCTGGTAGCCCTATAACTACCAAGGTAATTGTTGCACGGTTACCTGGTAGCCCTATAACTACCAAGGTAATTGTTGCACGGTTACCTGGTAGCCCTATAACTACCAAGGTAATTGTTGCACGGTTACCTGGTAGCCCTTTAACTACCAAGGTAATTGTTGCACGGTTACCTGGTAGCCCTATAACTACCAAGGTAATTGTTGCACGGTTACCTGGTAGCCCTATAACTACCAAGGTAATTGTTGCACGGTTACCTGGTAGCCCTATAACTACCAAGGTAATTGTTGCACGGTTACCTGGTAGCCCTATAACTACCAAGGTAATTGTTGCACGGTTACCTGAGTCCTATAAACTACCAAGGTAATTGTTGCACGGTTACCTGGTAGCCCTATAACTACCAAGGTAATTGTTGCATGGTTACCTGAGTCCTATAAACTACCAAGGTAATTGTTGCACGGTTACCTGAGTCCTATAAACTACCAAGGTAATTGTTGCATGGTTACCTGAGTCCTATAAACTACCAAGGTAATTGTTGCATGGTTACCTGAGTCCTATAAACTACCAAGGTAATTGTTGCACGGTTACCTGAGTCCTATAAACTACCAAGGTAATTGTTGCACGGTTACCCGAGTCCTATAAACTACCAAGGTAATTGTTGCACGGTTACCTGGTAGCCCTATAACTACCAAGGTAATTGTTGCACGGTTACCTGGTAGCCCTATAACTACCAAGGTAATTGTTGCACGGTTACCTGGTAGCCCTATAACTACCAAGGTAATTGTTGCACGGTTACCTGGTAGCCCTATAACTACCAAGGTAATTGTTGCACGGTTACCTGGTAGCCCTTTAACTACCAAGGTAATTGTTGCACGGTTACCTGGTAGCCCTATAACTACCAAGGTAATTGTTGCACGGTTACCTGGTAGCCCTATAACTACCAAGGTAATTGTTGCACGGTTACCTGGTAGCCCTATAACTACCAAGGTAATTGTTGCACGGTTACCTGGTAGCCCTATAACTACCAAGGTAATTGTTGCATGGTTACCTGAGTCCTATAAACTACCAAGGTAATTGTTGCACGGTTACCTGGTAGCCCTATAACTACCAAGGTAATTGTTGCATGGTTACCTGAGTCCTATAAACTACCAAGGTAATTGTTGCACGGTTACCTGAGTCCTATAAACTACCAAGGTAATTGTTGCATGGTTACCTGAGTCCTATAAACTACCAAGGTAATTGTTGCATGGTTACCTGAGTCCTATAAACTACCAAGGTAATTGTTGCACGGTTACCTGAGTCCTATAAACTACCAAGGTAATTGTTGCACGGTTACCCGAGTCCTATAAACTACCAAGGTAACTTTAGTCAACTCTTGAGTTAAATTCAGGATAACTGGTACCACAAAAGTGGTTCACCATTTAGCCAGGTAATGGCAACGAATCCTTCAGAACAAACCTGCTCTGGGGGCAGCTAACAGGGCTAACAGGTGTTGGGGATGAATCAGAATAGTTGGGTAACATAGATAAGATGTTAACAGAGCTAACAGGGCTAACAGAGCTAACAGGGCTAACAGAGCTAACAGAGCTAACAAAGCTAACAAAGCTAACAGGGTAACAGAGCTAACAGAGCTAACAAAGCTAACAAAGCTAACAGGGTAACAGAGCTAAAAAGGCTAACAGGGCTAACAGAGCTAACAGAGCTAACAGAGCTAACAGAGCTAACAAAGCTAACAAAGCTAACAGGGTAACAGAGCTAAAAAGGCTAACAGGGCTAACAGAGCTAACAGGGCTAACAGAGCTAACAGGGGTAACAGAGCTAACAGAGCTAACAAAGCTAACAAAGCTAACAGGGTAACAGAGCTAAAAAGGCTAACAGGGCTAACAGAGCTAACAGAGCTAACAAAGCTAACAAAGCTAACAGGGTAACAGAGCTAAAAAGGCTAACAGGGCTAACAGAGCTAACAGAGATAACAGGCTAGTCCAGGGTAACTATATCTATGTAGAACAGTGTTTAGTCCAGGGTAACTATATTTCTGTGTTAGTCCAGGGTAACTATATCTCTGTGTTAGTCCAGGGTAACTATATCTCTGTAGATCAGTGTTTAGTCCAGGGTAACTATATCTCTGTGTTAGTCCAGGGTAACTATATCTCTGTGTTAGTCCAGGGTAACTATATATCTGTGTTAGTCCAGGGTAACTATATATCTGTGTTAGTCCAGGGTAACTATATCTCTGTGTTTAGTCCAGGGTAACTATATCTCTGTGTTAGTCCAGGGTAACTATATATCTGTGTTAGTCCAGGGTAACTATATCTCTGTGTTAGTCCAGGGTAACTATATCTCTGTGTTAGTCCAGGGTAACTATATCTCTGTGTTAGTCCAGGGTAACTATTTATCTGTAGAACAGTGTTTAGTCCAGGGTAACTATATCTCTGTGTTAGTCCAGGGTAACTATATCTCTGTGTTAGTCCAGGGTAACTATATCTTTGTGTTAGTCCAGGGTAACTATATCTATGTAGAACAGTGTTTAGTCCAGGGTAACTATATCTCTGTGTTAGTCCAGGGTAACTATATCTCTGTGTTAGTCCAGGGTAACTATATCTCTGTGTTTAGTCCAGGGTAACTATATCTCTGTGTTTAGTCCAGGGTAACTATATCTCTGTGTTAGTCGAGGGTAACTATATATCTGTGTTAGTCCAGGGTAACTATATCTATGTGTTAGTCCAGGGTAACTATATCTCTGTAGATCAGTGTTAGTCCAGGGTAACTATATCTCTGTAGATCAGTGTTTAGTCCAGGGTAACTATATCTCTGTGTTAGTCCAGGGTAACTATATCTTTGTGCTAGTCCAGGGTAACTAAATCTCTGTGTTAGTCTAGGGTAACTATATCTCTGTAGATCAGTGTTTAGTCCAGGGTAACTATATCTCTGTGTTAGTCCAGGGTAACTATATCTTTGTGCTAGTCCAGGGTAACTAAATCTCTGTGTTAGTCCAGGGTAACTATATCTCTGTAGAACAGTGTTTAGTCCAGGGTAACTATATCTCTGTGTTAGTCCAGGGTAACTATATCTCTGTGTTAGCCCAGGGTAACTATATATCTGTGTTAGTCCAGGGTAACTATATCTCTGTGTTGGTCCAGGGTAACTATATATCTGTGTTTGTCCAGGGTAACTATATATCTGTGTTAGTCCAGGGTAACTATATCTCTGTAGATCAGTGTTTAGTCCAGGGTAACTATATCTCTGTGTTAGTCCAGGGTTACTATATATCTGTGTTAGTCCAGGGAAACTATATCTCTGTGTTAGTCCAGGGTAACTATATCTCTGTGTTAGTCCAGGGTAACTATATATCTGTGTTAGTCCAGGGTAACTATATATCTGTGTTACTCCAGGGTAACTATATATCTGTGTTAGTCCAGGGTAACTATATCTCTGTGTTAGTCCAGGGTAACTATATATCTGTGTTAGTCCAGGGTAACTATATCTCTGTGACAGTCCAGGGTAACTATATCTCTGTGTTAGTCCAGGGTAACTATATCTCTGTAGATCCGTGTTTTGTCCAGGGTTACCTGGCAGAAAGTCTTCAACCTCAGGTGTAAGGGAGGGGGGCAGATCCATGATGTCCATATCCTGCATCCTGGCACCTGTTGACCAAATCACATTGGATCACCATATTCTACATCTATTGTACGCAGCAATCACGTGCCTAGGAACCAGATTTATGCTGTTAATACTGATGCGGGTTTGCCCTCGGAGGAAGTCCACCGTGTGCAGCTCACCCTGCACTAACATAAATAACATGAGAATGTCTACTTCTGATAAGTTTCCCAGTAAAGCAATGAAAACAAGCAAGCATCACAGAAAAGTGCTCAAAAATAGCCCACGTTAACCTACGTAGCTTTAAGAAACAAGGTTCATGAAATGAATAACTTGCTAGTAACAGATTACATTCATATTCTGACTACATCTGAAACTCTACTTAGACAATACCTTTAATGATACAGTGGTAGCAATACATGGTTATAACATTTACTAGAAAAGACAGGAATTCCAATGGTGGAGGTGTGGCTGTTTATATTCAAAACCACATTCCTGTAAAGATTAGAGAGGATCTCATGTTAAATACTGTTGATGTAATAATGGCTACAGATTAATCTGCCTCACCCAAAGCCCATTCTCGTGGGAAGCTGCTATAGACCACCAAGTGCTAACAGTCAGTATCTGGATAACGTGTGTGAAATGCTTGATAATATATGTGATATCAACTGAGAGTCAAAAATTTGGACACGCCGACTCATTCCAGGGTTCTAGAACACCTACACATTCCAGGGTTCTAGAACACCGACACATTCCAGGGTTCTAGAACACCGACACATTCCAGGGTTCTAGAACACCTACACATTCCAGGGTTTTTCTTATTGTTTAAACTATTTTCTACATTGTAGAATAACAGTGAAGACATCAAAACTATGAAATAACACAGATGGAATCATGTAGTAACCAAAAAAGTGTTTAGAAATTTTTGAATATATTTGAGATTCTTCAATATAGCCACCCTTTGCCTTGATGCCAGCTTTGCACCACTCTTGGCATTCTCTCAACGTAGGAAAACCAGTTCCAAAGGCTGGGCCTAATATAGTGTATGAGGTCATACAATATGTTTTGTAGTGATTCCCATGTTGTTGATGTAAAGAATATTTGTTGGTCCGTGGTGTGTAATGAGAAGCAACCCAGACGTTGCACTTGACACATTTATGAAATTGCTTATCCCAGTAACTAATAGGCACACACTCGTTAAGAACATGACTTGTTTAAAAAAAAAACTGTTAAAATCCCCTGTGGATTGATGAGGAGAGAGAGAAGAGAGAGGGATGAAGATGTTATGGTTTGAGAGGGATGAAGATGTTATGGTTTGAGAGGAATGGAGATGTTATGGTTTGAGAGGGATGAGGATGTTATGGTTTGAGAGGAATGAGGATGTTATGGTTTGAGAGGGATGAGGCAAAAGGAATGGAAAATAAGTCTGGCTGCACAACCGATTGGCTAACGTACTGCCATGTGACCAAACTGAATAAAAAAGATTGGCTAACGTCCTGTCATGTGACCAAACTGAATAAAAAAGAAACTATGAAACAAAGGTCAAGGGTCATAAATAATGACAGTAAAAATCTTCGGAGCACCTTCAATGACATGTTGGGAAATAAGGCAAACTCAGCTCCGTCATTCATTGAATCAGATGGCTCATTCATTATAAAACCCACTGATATTGCCAAACTACCTCAAGGATTTTTTTTTTTAAATTGGCAAGATAAGCAAACTTAGGCATGATGACACGCCAGCAACAAACGCTGACACGACACATCGATTGTATATCTGACCATATTATGACAGACAAGAATTGTACTTTTGAGTTCCGTAAAGTCAGTGTGAAAGAGGTGAACAAAGTATTGACAATAAGGACAAGTCACAGAGGATCTGACAATCTGGATGGAAAATGACTGAGGATAATCACGGACGATATTGCCCACTCCTATTTGCCACATCTTTAATTTAAGCCTGCTAGAAAGTGTGTGACCCCTCAGGCTTGAAGGGAAGCTAAAGTCATTCCACTACCTAAGAATAGTAAAGCACCTTTTACTGGCTCAAATAGCTGACCAATCAGCCTGTTACCACTTGTGTTTGACCAGATAAACTCTTCAAAAAAATAAATGTCCTCTCACTGTCAACTGTGTTTATTTTCAGCAGACTTAATATGTGTAAATATTTGTATGAACACGACAAGATTCAACAACTGAGACATAAACTGAACAAGTTCCACAGAAATGTGACTAACAGAAATTGAATAATGTGTTGATTTAAAAAAAAAGATTGTGGGGGCTGTCTTGTTAGACTTCAATGCCACTTTTGACATTAGCAATCATAGTCTGCTGCTGGAAAAACGTATGTGTTATGGCTTTACACCCCCCTGCTATAATGTGGATAAAGAGTTACTTGTCTAACAGAACACAGAGGGTGTTCTTTAATGGAAGCCTCTCAAACATAATCCAGGTAGAATCAGGAATTCCCCAGGGCAGCTGTCTAGGCCCCTTGCTTTTTTCAATCTTTACTAATGACATGAGTAAAGCCAGAGTTTCTATGTATGCGGATGACTCAACACTAGACAAGTCAGCTACGACAGCGACTGAAATGACTGCAACACTTAACAAACAGCTGCAGATAGTTTCAGAATGAATGTCAAGGAATAAGTTAGTCCTAAATATCTATAAACTAAAAGCATTGTATTTGAGTCAAATCGTTCACTAAACCCTAAACCTCAACTAAATCTTGTAATGAATAACGTGGAAATGTACCAAGTAGAGGTGACTAAACTGCTTGATGTAACACTGAAATATAAACTGTCATGGTCAAAACATACTGATACAACATTAGCTAAGATGGGGAGAAGTCTGTCCATAATAAAGCGCTGCTCTACCTTCTTAACACTATCAACAAGGCAGGTCCTACAGGCCCTAGTTTCTGCCTTCTTAAACAACACTATAAACAAGGCAGGTCCTATAGGCCCTAGTTTCTGCCTTCTTAAACAACACTATCAACAAGGCAGGTCCTACAGGCCCTAGTTTCTGCCTTCTTAAACAACACTATAAACAAGGCAGGTCCTATAGGCCCTAGTTTATGCCTTCTTAAACAACACTATCAACAAGGCAGGTCCTACAGGCCCTAGTTTCTGCCTTCTTAAACAACACTATCAACAAGGCAGGTCCTACAGGCCCTAGTTTCTGCCTTCTTAAACAACACTATAAACAAGGCAGGTCCTATAGGCCCTAGTTTCTACCTTCTTAACAACACTATCAACAAGGCAGGTCCTACAGGCCCTAGTTTCTGCCTTCTTAAACAACACTATCAACAAGGCAGGTCCTACAGGCCCTAGCTTTTATTGACAATTACATGAAGTTGATGCAAAGAGTCAATATTTGCAGTGTTGACCCTTCTTTTTCAAGACCTCTGCAATCCACCCTGACATGCTGTCAATTAACTTCTGGGCCACATCCTGACTGATGGCAGCCCATTCTTGCATAATCAATGCTTGGAGTTTGTCAGAATTTGTGGGTTTTTGTTTGTCCACCCGCCTCTTGAGGATTGACAACAAATTCTCAATGGGATTAAGGTCTGGGGAGTTTCCTGGCCATGGACTCAAAATATTGATGTTTTGTTCCCCGAGCCACTTAGTTATTACTGTTGCCTTATGGCAAGGTGCTCCATCATGCTGGAAAACGCATTGTTCGTCACCAAACTGTTCCTGGATGGTTGGGAGAAGTTGCTCTCGGAGTATGTGTTGGAACCATTCTTTATTCATGGCTGTGTTCTTAGGCAAAATTGTGAGTGAGCCCACTCCCTTAGCTGAGAAGAAACCCCACACATGAATGGTCTCAGGATGCTTTACTGTTGGCATGACACAGGACTGATGGTAGCGCTCACCTTGTCTTCTCCGGACAAGCTTTTTTCCGGATACCCCAAACAATCGGAAAGGGGATTCATCAGAGAAAATGACTTTACCCCAGTCCTCAGCAGTCCAATCTCTGTACCTTTAGCAGAATATCAGTTTTTCCCTGATGTTTTTCCTGGAGAGAAGTGGCTTCTTTGCTGCCCTTCTTGACACCAGGCCATCCTCCAAAAGTCTTCGCCTCACTGTGCGTGCAGATGCACTCACACCTGCCTGCTGCCATTCCTGAGCAAGCTCTGTACTGGTGGTGCCCCGATCCCGCAGCTGAATCAACTTTAGGAGACGGTCCTAGCGCTTGCGGGTCTTTCTTGGGCACCCTGAAGCCTTCTTCACAACAATTTAACCGCTCTCCTTGAAGTTCTTGATGATCCGATAAATGGTTGATTTAGGTGCAATCTTACTGGCAGCAATATCCTTGCATGTGAAGCTATTTTTATGCAAAGCAATGATGATGGCATGTGTTTCCTTGCAGGTAACCATGGTTGACAGAGGAAGAACAATGATTCCAAGATCCACCCTCCTTTAAAGCTTCCAGTCTGTTATTCAAACTCAATCAACACGACAGAGTAATCTCCAGCCTTGTCCTTGTCAACACTCACACCTGTGTTAATGAGAGAATCACTGACATGATGTCAGCTAGTCCTTTTGTGGCAGGGCTGAAATAGAGTGGAAATGTTTTTGGGGGATTCAGTTCATTTGCATGGCAAAGGGGGACTTTGCAATTAATTGCAATTCATCTGATCACTCTTCATAACATTCTGGAGAACATGCAAATTACCATCATATAAACTGAGGCAGCAGACTTTGTGAAAATTAATATTTGTGTCATTCTCAAAACTTTTGGCCACGACTGTACATCGTACCAGCTCCTTCCTGGCCTCAAAAGAAAAACAAGCCTTATGACGGTAATAAAATCCTATTTTCAGCTTGAGCTTCCTTATCAAGTTCTCTACATGCACAGTGAAGCTCAGATCATCATCAACCCACACACCCAAATATTTGTACACTTTAACTCGCTCTATAGTATGTCCAGCCAATGCAGCAATGACATGATCGGTAACATGCCTGGCATTTGAAAATACCATGCATTTTGTTTTTACCCGAATTTAGAATCAGCTTTAAAATCATACAGATTCTGTTGTATGATGTTTAAATGGTCTTTGGGCATTTAAAAAAAAATCTAAAGATAAACTACTACCACTAGAATAAAGATATAAATAAATAATAAAGTTTAAAATAAAGTAATAAAGTATCATCTGCATAAAACAATAATAACATCCGGTGTTTTTCAATAAGATTCCCAATGTTGTTGACATACAAAACAAAAAAAATAGTGGGCCCAAAATAGAACCTTGCGGAACACCTAGAGCACCACCTCTATGGACGCAGATTTACAACCATCCGCCGTTACACATTCTGAACGATTTGATAGGTCGTGTATAAACAGAGCTAGAGCACGACCAGTAATTCCACAACATTTAAACCTTTGCACTACGAACACAGCATGGTCCACGGTGTCAAATGCCTTCGACAAATCGATAAAGACGGACAACACAATGTAACTTTCTTATCAAGAGCACAGTGCTCACAGTCATTTAAAAACCTTCACTGTTGCTGAAACAGTGCTGTTGGACAGACCTACAAAACCTGATTTTACATTCCATTGAAGATGTTGTTTTCTTGGCAGTAGGCCTTTGATCTGTTTACTAACTAAGGACTCCAGTACCTTTGAAGGTACAGACAATGTTGATACGGGTTAATAATAGTTGTCAAGTAGCGAAGGATCTCCACCTTTCATGAGAGGCAGTACAAAAGCAGATTTCCATAATGTGGGAAAATGTTTGACATCAAGCGTGAGGTTAAAAATACATGTTAAGGGGGGAGCAATGATGTCTGCAGCTACAGCTAGGTGTAGGAAGCACGGGGTCCAGGGTTACGGTCTCTAGCATCAGGACCTCTCAGCTAGGTGTAGGAAGCACGGGGTCCAGGGTTACGGTCTCTAGCATCAGGACCTCTCAGCTAGGTGTAGGAAGCACGGGGTCCAGGGTTACGGTCTCTAGCATCAGGGCCTCTCAGCTAGGTGTAGGAAGCACGGGATCCAGGGTTACGGTCTCTAGCATCAGGACCTCTCAATAAGGTGTTGGGTTACGGTCTCTAGCATCAGGGCCTCTCATTGGGTTACGGTCTCTAGCATCAGGACCTCTCATTGGGTTACGGTCTCTAGCATCAGGGCCTCTCATTGGGTTACGGTCTCTAGCATCAGGACCTCTCATTGGGTTACGGTCTCTAGCATCAGGACCTCTCATTGGGTTACGGTCGAGATCGAGGGTCCCATAGGGCGGTGCAATATTGGCCCAGGGTCGTTCGGGTTAGGGGAGGGTTTGGTCGGGGTATGCCATCATTGTAAAATAAGAATTTGTTCTTAACTGAAATTGTCTAGTTAAATAAAATAATAAACTAAATTTCTAGAATTTTGAACAATATTCAACATTCTCAATGTTTTGTCCCATCTCTCTAAACATAATGTCTCTGGTCTCTGTCTGTCTGTCTGGTCTCTGTCTCTAAACATAATGTCTCTGGTCTCTGTCTGTCTGTCTGGTCTCTGTCTCTAAACATAATGTCTCTGGTCTCTGTCTGTCTGTCTGGTCTCTGTCTCTAAACATAATGTCTCTGGTCTCTGTCTGTCTGTCTGGTCTCTGTCTCTAAACATAATGTCTCTGGTCTCTGTCTGTCTGTCTGGTCTCTGTCTCTAAACATAATGTCTCTGGTCTCTGTCTGTCTGTCTGGTCTCTGTCTCTAAACATAATGTCTCTGGTCTCTGTCTGGTCTGTCTGGTCTCTGTCTCTAAACATAATGTCTCTGGGCTCTGTCTGTTTACACTATAACTAGCCTATTGGGCTTCAGCAGGGACCCCAGAGCAGCATGTCCCGTCTCTCTCTAAACATAATAGTTGTTGATTTACTCTGTAACTAGCCTATGAGCTACCCACATCCTGGGGGGGGGGGGGGGGGGGGGGTGAGAGAATGATATTAAAACAGATCAGAAAGTAAAAGCATTGCCTAATTAATGAACTCCACGCCCCCCCCCCCCCCCCCCACACACACACACACGTGTCACAGTATTGCTCTTTGAAACATGTGGGGGGGGGGGGGGGGGGGGGGGGCATGATACAAGTCCTACAGTAAAATAATAAATTCCAGATAACCTGCCAAACACAAATTAAACATTACAGAAGACAAGATTGCAACACACGGTAGTATTCCTTCTGAATAACAGGACGGAGAACAGCACCTACCGAGGGCCATTAGAGGACACCTGGTCATTCACTTTTTCTCGTTGTTGACTGGAATCCCCCCCAAACACCCCCAAAAAACCCGCATCAAATCACACGCCACATGCAATCATTCACAAACAAAAAGTAATTGCGAAATTAAATTTGATTTACAAATATAAAAACAGTACAACTCTTAAATAAATAGTACAAAATAAGTTCACATGAATTGTCTTTTCAAAAAAAGAAATGTTTTTTTTTATTTCACCGGAGCAAGTGCGTCGGATAAAAACTACATTGAGGAGAAAAAGACCCCAAAAATTCTCACCTGTCTGGCGGGCATCGAGAGTCTCCATCCCCTCGGTTAAAACGCAACAGCTTCCACCATATGATCCACTATATGATCCATGCATTAAGCTATAGCTGTCCTTGAACGCTCCGTGCACTTTGCTGCCGTTTGTTGTGCGTCTGTCTGTTCGCGTCGCACCCACGGCATCGATTCACTTTTACTTTCGATAGGAATCTCATTGTGCGTCTATTCTCTTCTCTCTCTCTCTCTCTCTCTCTGTCCCATTCGTTTCCACTGTTCTACAAACTTAAAGACAAGTGCTTTCATCACTCAGACCAAGGGGTGTATTTATGTTACCTTTATTTAACTAGGCAAGTCAGTTAAGAACACATTTTTTATTTTCAATGACGGCCTGTTCAGGGGCAGAACGACAGATTTGTCAGCTCGGGGATTTGAACTTGCAACCTTTCAGGTTACTAGTCCAACGCTCTAACCACTAGGCTACCCTGCCGCCCCATTGGCTACAATCGGATACAGGAGAGACTGGGGAACCCCACTAATGCCCGACTAACTATTGGTAATGTTAAAGAGCTGATTATGTTGCTAGGACAAAAAAAAGACAGAAGAAGACTCCTGGACCAGAGGACCTCTCCCTCTTTCTCTCCCTCCCTCTGTTTTTTTAGAGGAGGAAATTACATGGGAGTTTGGCTTCAGTCTAGCTGGGAAAGTACCAGCCATACCAACCGGTCTATCTGTGTGGCCATATGCCATACCAGTCTGATAGGCGCATACACACGCACAGGCGCAACATAAACAGATACCAGCCACGCCACTTACTTCACCATACCACACACCCCCTCCCCCCCTCCCTCGCGGAAATGCCCCCCTCATTCCTTTCACTGACATTGTAGCTGGCATGGTAATACCAGTTTGGTTACCAGGCGCTGACGTGCTCGCATCAAACGGATGCCAGACGCAAAACCCACACGCCAGTGTGTCCTCAAACGCTCTAACACAGAACGTGACAAAACGGACGAGCTCCGTGTAAAATGCCCTCCGACATGTTACATTCAGCATTCCGACATGTTACGACCTGAAAAATGCAAACACGATGTATCATTTCTTCCGCAGCGATGCGGGGCAGTGTAGGCACCGGGTTCCTTGATCTGATCTATAACCTATTCATCAGAATAGACTATTTTTTTAAAATATTTTTTTGTTGTTGCATTGATAAACAAATGTAATCTCAGCGACTGTTCAGACAATAAAACCAAACAACAAGAATTCATCGAAAAAGGTATTTTGTTCAGAATAACTATTGATTTACAGGCTATTGTTCAATGGTAGAACCGGATGTAGTCAACAGTGATGAGTAAGACGGTGGGGACTTAGATTTTCTAAACTTTATGTTGTTATAGCCTATTTTTATTTTATTTTTTCATTATATATATATATATATTTTTAAATAAGTTAATTCATATGCTATTAGCCCACATAGGCAGTCGGCCAACAAGAGGGCCATTTAGGGCCAATTGTTTCACACTCTGTTATGTTTCAGCAACAGGAGGCTACTGTTCAAAAAAACGTTTTAAATGAATAGGACCTAAACGCTCAAGAAAAACGTCATTGTTCAGTTTAATAAATTGTTCAAGGGCAAAGTAGCCTAGTAGAACAGTGCATTTTCACAGAAGCATCCTGTTCAATAGGCCTAAATTAGTCTCCTGTTCAATAGGCCTTAATTAGTCTCCTGTTCAATAGGCCTAAATTAGTCTCCTGTTCAACAGGCCTAAATTAGTCTCCTGTTCAATAGTCCTAGATTAGTCTCCTGTTCAATAGGCCTAAATTAGTCTCCTTTTCAATAGTCCTAAATTAGTCTCATGTTCAATAGGCCTTAGTCTCCTGTTCAATAGGCCTAAATTAGTCTCATGTTCAATAGGCCTTAGTCTCCTGTTCAATGGGCCTTAATTAGTCTCATGTTCAATAGTCCTAAATTAGTCTCCTGTTCAATAGTCCTAAATTGGTCTCCTGTTCAATAGTCCTAAATTAGTCTCCTGTTCAATAGGCCTAAATTAGTCTCCTGTTCAATAGGCCTAAATTAGTCTCCTGTTCAATAGGCCTAAATTAGTCTCCTGTTCAACAGGCCTAAATTAGTCTCCTGTTCAATAGGCCTAAATTAGTCTCCTGTTCAATAGGCCTAAATTAGTCTCCTGTTCAATAGGCCTAAATTAGTCTCCTGTTCAATAGGCCTAAATTAGTCTCCTGTTCAACAGGCCTAAATTAGTCTCCTGTTCAATAGTCCTAAATTAGTCTCCTGTTCAATAGTCCTAAATTAGTCTCCTGTTCAATAGGCCTAAATTAGTCTCCTGTTCAATAGGCCTAAATTAGTCTCCTGTTCAATAGGCCTAAATTAGTCTCCTGTTCAATAGGCCTAAATTAGTCTCCTGTTCAATAGGCCTAAATTAGTCTCCTGTTCAATAGGCCTAAATTAGTCTCCTGTTCAACAGGGAAAACAGAGAACAACCCTGGTCATCCCTACTGAGTCTGATCTGGAGGACTCACTAAACAGAGAACATCCCTGGTCGTCCCTACTGAGTCTGATCCGGAGGACTCACTAAACAGAGAACATCCCTGGTCATCCCTACTGACTCTGAACTGGAGGACTCACTAAACAGAGAACATCCCTGGTCATCCCTACTGACTCTGATCTGGAGGACTCACTAAACAGAGAACAACCCTTGTCATCTCTACTGCCTCTGATCTGGAGGACTCACTAAACAGAGAACATCCCTGGTCATCCCTACTGCCTCTGAACTGGAGGACTCACTAAACAGAGAACATCCCTGGTCATCCCTACTGACTCTGATCTGGAGGACTCACTAAACAGAGAACAACCCTGGTCATCTCTACTGCCTCTGATCTGGAGGACTCACTAAACAGAGAACATCCCTGGTCATCCCTACTGCCTCTGATCTGGAGGACTCACTAAACAGAGAACATCCCTGGTCATCCCTACTGCCTCTGATCTGGAGGACTAACTAAACAGAGAACATCCCTGATCATCCCTACTGCCTCTTATCTGGCAGACTCACTAAACAGAGAACATCCCTGGTCATCCCTACTGCCTCTGATCTGGTGGACTCACTAAACAGAGAACATCCCTGGTCATCTACTTCCTCTGATCTGGAGGACTCACTAAACATACAACATCCCTGGTCATCCCTACTGCCTCAGATCTGGAGGACTCACTAAACAGACAACATCCCTGATCATCCCTACTGCCTCTGATCTGGCAGACTCACTAAACAGAGAACATCCCTGATCATCCCTACTGCCTCTGATCTGGCAGACTCACTAAACAGAGAACATCCCTTGTCATCCCTACTGACTCTGATCTGGAGGACTCACTAAACAGAGAACAACCCTGGTCATCTCTACTGCCTCTGATCTGGAGGACTCACTAAACAGAGAACATCCCTGGTCATCCCTACTGCCTCTGATCTGGAGGACTCACTAAACAGAGAACATCCCTGGTCATCCCTACTGCCTCTGATCTGGAGGACTCACTAAACAGAGAACATCCCTGGTCATCCCTACTGCCTCTGATCTGGCAGACTCACTAAACAGAGAACATCCCTGATCATCCCTACTGCCTCTGATCTGGCAGACTCACTAAACAGAGAACATCCCTGGTCATCCCTTCTGACTCTGATCTGGAGGACTCACTAAACAGAGAACAACCCTGGTCATCTCTACTGCCTCTGATCTGGAGGACTCACTAAACAGAGAACATCCCTGGTCATCCCTACTGCCTCTGATCTGGAGGACTCACTAAACAGAGAACATCCCTGGTCATCCCTACTGACTCTGATCTGGAGGACTCACTAAACAGAGAACATCCCTGATCATCCCTACTGCCTCTTATCTGGCAGACTCACTAAACAGAGAACATCCCTGGTCATCCCTACTGCCTCTGATCTGGTGGACTCACTAAACAGAGAACATCCCTGGTCATCCCTACTGCCTCTGATCTGGAGGACTCACTAAACAGAACATCCCTGGTCATCCCTACTGCCTCTGATCTGGAGGACTCACTAAACAGAGAACATCCCTGGTCATCCCTACTGCCTCTGATCTGGAGGACTCACTAAACAGAACATCCCTGGTCCTCCCTACTGCCTCTGATCTGGAGGACTCACTAAACAGAGAACATCCCTGGTCATCCCTACTGCCTCTGATCTGGAGGACTCACTAAACAGAGAACATCCCTGGTCCTCCCTACTGCCTCTGATCTGGAGGACTCACTAAACAGAGAACATCCCTGGTCATCCCTACTGCCTCTGATCTGGAGGACTCACTAAACACAAATGCTTTGTTTGTAAATGATGCCTGAGTTTTAGAATGCGCCCCTGGCTATACGTAATTATTATCTTTTTAAACAACCGTGCCGTCTGGTTTGCTTAATATAAGGAATTTTGAATGATTTATACGTTTACTTCTGATACTTAAGTATACTTAAAACCAAATCCTTTTTTAAAAACTTTTACTCAAGTAATATTTTACTGGTGTGACTTTCCCTTTCACTTTCAGTCACCTTCTTTACTCATCTATGATTGGGTCACGTTCTATTACATGAGAGTAGAGCTTACCCCCTGGAGCTATGGACCTCCAGGCTTGTAGGCCCTTACTCACCACCCGCGGTTCCGGCGACATCATGTCTACTAACTGAATGGCCATATCATTGTGTTGTCTACTAACTGAATGGCCATATCATTGTGTCTACTAACTGAATGGCCATATCATTGTGTTGTCTACTAACTGAATGGCCATATCATTGTGTCTACTAACTGAATGGCCATATCATTGTGTTGTCTGCTAACTGAATGGCCATATCATTGTGTTGTCTGTAGTAGCACAGTGATGTCTCCTAACTGAATGGCCATATCATTGTGTTGTCTGCTAACTGAATGGCCATATCATTGTGTTGTCTGCAGTAGCACAGTGATGTCTACTAACTGAATGGCCATGTCATTATGATGTCTCCTAACTGAATGGCCATATCATTGTGTTGTCTGCAGTAGCACAGTGATGTCTCCTAACTGAATGGCCATATCATTGTGTTGTCTGCAGTAGCACAGTGATGTCTACTAACTGAATGGCCATATCATTGTGTCTACTAACTGAATGGCCATATCATTGTGTTGTCTGCAGTAGCACAGTGATGTCTACTAACTGAATGGCCATATCATTGTGTCTACTAACTGAATGGCCATATCATTGTGTTGTCTGCAGTAGCACAGTGATGTCTACTAACTGAATGGCCATGTCATTATGATGTCTCCTAACTGAATGGCCATATCATTGTGTTGTCTGCAGTAGCACAGTGATGTCTCCTAACTGAATGGCCATATTATTGTGTTGTCTGCAGTAGCACAGTGATGTCGATCTTGTTGATTGAGTTCCACGTGTTTTTGTCCTGTACCTCCATTCAATCCACCATTTAAATAGGACGGCGTTGGATGTTGTTGTTTTCTGTTGTTCGATGTGACGATAACAGCCTTGCCGTGGTTTTACTTGCGGTTGTCTGTTGTCCTCAGGGAGGGTTCTGGAAATACGTCACTTTCTGGGCTGCTTCTGATTTCACTTCACTATTTTAATACAGTGGAATAGTGGTCTTACCCAATCTGTAGTCTAGATTACTGAGAAAGACTGTGGTGGTATAAACGAGTGGGACTGCAACACACACACACACACTTTCTTAAGAAACTCAAATGACGGTTTGACAGCAGCTGTTACCAAGACAACCTGACGTTTATCTTCATAGGATAATAAAACATCCGCTAACATCCCCAGTAACCTACTGAACGTGGCCCCGGTAACATTCCCAGTAACCTACTGAACGTAGCCCCGGTAACATTCCCAGTAGCCTACTGAACGTGGCCCCGGTAACATTCCCAGTAACCTACTGAACGTAGCCCCGGTAACATTCCCAGTAACCTACTGAACGTAGCCCCGGTAACATTCCCAGTAGCCTACTGAACGTGGCCCCGGTAACATTCCCAGTAACCTACTGAACGTGGCCCCGGTAACATTCCCAGTAGCCTACTGAACGTGGCCCCGGTAACATTCCCAGTAACCTACTGAACGTGGCCCCGGTAACATTCCCAGTAGCCTACTGAACGTGGCCCCGGTAACATTCCCAGTAGTCTACTGAACGTAGCCCCGGTAACATTCCCAGTAACCTACTGAACGTGGCCCCGGTAACATTCCCAGTAGTCTACTGAACGTGGCCCCGGTAACATTCCCAGTAGTCTACTGAACGTGGCCCAGGTAACATTCCCAGTAACCTACTGAACGTGGCCCCGGTAACATTCCCAGTAACCTACTGAACGTGGCCCCGGTAACATTCCCAGTAGTCTACTGAACGTGTCCCTGGTAACATTCCCAGTAGTCTACTGAACGTGTCCCTGGTAACATTCCCAGTAGCCTACTGAACGTGTCCCTGGTAACATTCCCAGTAACCTACTGAACGTGGCCCCGGTAACATTCCCAGTAGTCTACTGAACGTGTCCCTGGTAACATTCCCAGTAGTCTACTGAACGTGTCCCTGGTAACATTCCCAGTAGTCTACTGAACGTGTCCCTGGTAACATTCCCAGTAGTCTACTGAACGTGTCCCTGGTAACATTCCCAGTAACCTACTGAACGTGGCCCCGGTAACATTCCCGGTAGTCTACTGAACGTGGCCCAGGTAACATTCACGGTAGCCTACTGAACGTGGCCCCGGTAACATTCCCAGTAGTCTACTGAACGTGGCCCCGGTAACATTCCCGGTAGTCTACTGAACGTGGCCCAGGTAACATTCCCGGTAGCCTACTGAACGTGGCCCCGGTAACATTCCCGGTAGCCTACTGAACGTGGCCCCGGTAGCATTCCCAGTAGTCTACTGAACGTGGCCCCGGTAACATTCCCAGTAGCCTACTGAACGTGGCCCCGGTAACATCCCCAGTAACCTACTGAACGTGGCCCCGGTAACATTCCCGGTAGCCTACTGAACGTTGCCCCGGTAACATTCCCGGTAGCCTACTGAACGTGGCCCCGGTAACATTCCCGGTAGCCTACTGAACGTGGCCCCGGTAACATTCCCGGTAGCCTACTGAACGTGGCCCCGGTAGCATTCCCAGTAGTCTACTGAACGTGGCCCCGGTAACATTCCCAGTAGCCTACTGAACGTGGCCCCGGTAGCATTCCCAGTAGTCTACTGAACGTGGCCCCGGTAACATTCCCGGTAGCCTACTGAACGTGGCCCCGGTAGCATTCCCAGTAGTCTACTGAACGTGGCCCCGGTAACATTCCCAGTAGCCTACTGAACGTGGCCCCGGTAGCATTCCCAGTAGTCTACTGAACGTGGCCCCGGTAACATTCCCAGTAGTCTACTGAACGTGGCCCCGGTAACATTCCCAGTAACCTACTGAACGTGGCCCCGGTAACATTCCCAGTAGCCTACTGAACGTGGCCCCGGTAACATTCCCAGTAGCCTACTGAACGTGGCCCAGGTAGCATCCCCAGTAACCTACTGAACGTGGCCCAGGTAGCATTCCCAGTAACCCACTGAACGTGGCCCTGGTAACATTCCCAGTAACCTACTGAACGTGGCCCAGGTAACATTCCCAGTAACCTACTGAACGTGGCCCCGGTAACATTCCCAGTAACCTACTGAACGTGGCCCCGGTAACATTCCCAGTAACCTACTGAACGTGGCCCAGGTAGCATTCCCAGTAGTCTACTGAACGTGGCCCCGGTAACATTCTCATTAACCTACTGAACGTGGCCCCGGTAACATTCCCAGTAACCCACTGAACATGGCCCTGGTAACATTCCCAGTAACCTACTGAACGTGGCCCAGGTAACATTCCCAGTAACCTACTGAACGTGGCCCCGGTAACATTCCCAGTAACCTACTGAACGTGGCCCCGGTAACATTCCCAGTAACCTACTGAACGTGGCCCAGGTAGCATTCCCAGTAGTCTACTGAACGTGGCCCAGGTAGCATCCCCAGTAACCTACTGAACGTGGCCCAGGTAGCATTCCCAGTAGTCTACTGAACGTGGCCCAGGTAGCATCCCCAGTAACCTACTGAACGTGGCCCAGGTAGCATCCCCAGTAACCTACTGAACGTGGCCCCGGTAACATTCCCGGTAGCCTACTGAACGTGGCCCCGGTAGCATTCCCAGTAGTCTACTGAACGTGGCCCCGGTAACATTCCCAGTAGCCTACTGAACGTGGCCCCGGTAACATCCCCAGTAACCTACTGAACGTGGCCCCGGTAACATTCCCGGTAGCCTACTGAACGTGGCCCCGGTAACATTCCCGGTAGTCTACTGAACGTGGCCCAGGTAACATTCCCGGTAGCCTACTGAACGTGGCCCCGGTAACATTCCCGGTAGCCTACTGAACGTGGCCCCGGTAGCATTCCCAGTAGTCTACTGAACGTGGCCCCGGTAACATTCCCAGTAGCCTACTGAATGTGGCCCCGGTAACATCCCCAGTAACCTACTGAACGTGGCCCCGGTAACATTCCCGGTAGCCTACTGAACGTGGCCCCGGTAACATTCCCAGTAGCCTACTGAACGTGGCCCCGGTAGCATTCCCAGTAGTCTACTGAACGTGGCCCCGGTAACATTCCCGGTAGCCTACTGAACGTGGCCCCGGTAGCATTCCCAGTAGTCTACTGAACGTGGCCCCGGTAACATTCCCAGTAGCATACTGAACGTGGCCCCGGTAGCATTCCCAGTAGTCTACTGAACGTGGCCCCGGTAACATTCCCAGCAGTCTACTGAACGTGGCCCCGGTAACATTCCCAGTAACCTACTGAACGTGACCCCAGTAACATTCCCAGTAGCCTACTGAACGTGGCCCCGGTAACATTCCCAGTAGCCTACTGAACGTGGCCCAGGTAGCATCCCCAGTAACCTACTGAACGTGGCCCAGGTAGCATTCCCAGTAACCCACTGAACGTGGCCCTGGTAACATTCCCAGTAACCTACTGAACGTGGCCCAGGTAACATTCCCAGTAACCTACTGAACGTGGCCCCGGTAACATTCCCAGTAACCTACTGAACGTGGCCCCGGTAACATTCCCAGTAACCTACTGAACGTGGCCCAGGTAGCATTCCCAGTAGTCTACTGAACGTGGCCCCGGTAGCATTCCCAGTAGTCTACTGAACGTGGCCCCGGTAACATTCTCATTAACCTACTGAACGTGGCCCCGGTAACATTCCCAGTAACCCACTGAACGTGGCCCTGGTAACATTCCCAGTAACCTACTGAACGTGGCCCAGGTAACATTCCCAGTAACCTACTGAACGTGGCCCCGGTAACATCCCCAGTAACCTACTGAATGTGGCCCCAGTAACCTACTGAACGTGGCCCAGATTGCCCCGTCCATCCCACTAATTGGGCCACGTTTTTTTGCCAATTTTGTTACAGGACTTGAGGTTAAAACGCTCTACATTACGAGGACTCGAGGACGTGAAAAACTAGACGTTCAGAGTTATCAAATCAATACGGCGCTGATGTCATACAAGCAAAACAAACAAACACACCCGAGTCCAAATGTGCATCAATAATAATAAAAGTCCCGTCAATAAAAACGGTGTCACCGTTTATAATCACTATGTTAGACGTACAATGACTAGATGACACGGCGTCATACCCTGGGTTGTATTGACTAGATGACACGGAGTCATACCCTGGGTTGTATTGACTAGATGACACGGTGTCATACCCTGGGTTGTATTGACTAGATGACACGGTGTCATACCCTGGGTTGTATTGACTAGATGACACGGTGTCATACCCTGGGTTGTATTGACTAGATGACACGGTGTCATACCCTGGGTTGTATTGACTAGATGACACGGTGTCATACCCTGGGTTGTATTGACTAGATGACACGGCGTCATACCCTGGGTTGTATTGACTAGATGACACGGTGTCATACCCTGGGTTGTATTGACTAGATGACACGGAGTCATACCCTGGGTTGTATTGACTAGATGACACGGTGTCATACCCTGGGTTGTATTGACTAGATGACACGGTGTCATACCCTGGGTTGTTCCCGATCACAATAAGCAGTGGTTTGTTGTATAGACTAGATGACACGGTGTCATACCCTGGGTTGTATTGACTAGATGACACGGTGTCATACCCTGGGTTGTATTGACTAGATGACACGGTGTCATACCCTGGGTTGTTCCGGATCACAATAAGCAGTGGTTTGTTGTATAGACTAGATGACACGGTGTCATACCCTGGGTTGTATTGACTAGATGACACGGTGTCATACCCTGGGTTGTATTGACTAGATGACACGGTGTCATACCCTGGGTTGTATTGACTAGATGACACGGTGTCATACCCTGGGTTGTTCCGATCACAATAAGCAGTGGTTTGTTGTATAGACTAGATGACACGGTGTCATACCCTGGGTTGTATTGACTAGATGACACGGTGTCATACCCTGGGTTGTATTGACTAGATGACACGGTGTCATACCCTGGGTTGTTCCCGATCACAATAAGCAGTGGTTTGTTGTATAGACTAGATGACACGGTGTCATACCCTGGGTTGTATTGACTAGATGACACGGTGTCATACCCTGGGTTGTATTGACTAGATGACACGGTGTCATACCCTGGGTTGTTCCCGATCACAATAAGCAGTGGTTTGTTGTATAGACTAGATGACACGGTGTCATACCCTGGGTTGTATTGACTAGATGACACGGTGTCATACCCTGGGTTGTATTGACTAGATGACACGGTGTCATACCCTGGGTTGTTCCCGATCACAATAAGCAGTGGTTTGTTGTATAGACTAGATGACACGGTGTCATACCCTGGGTTGTATTGACTAGATGACACGGTGTCATACCCTGGGTTGTATTGACTAGATGACACGGTGTCATACCCTGGGTTGTTCCGATCACAATAAGCAGTGGTTTGTTGTATAGACTAGATGACACGGTGTCATACCCTGGGTTGTATTGACTAGATGACACGGTGTCATACCCTGGGTTGTATAGACTAGATGACACGGTGTCATACCCTGGGTTGTTCCCGATCACAATAAGCAGTGGTTTGTTGTATAGACTAGATGACACGGTGTCATACCCTGGGTTGTTCCGATCACAATAAGCAGTGGTTTGTTGTATAGACTAGATGACACGGTGTCATACCCTGGGTTGTATTGACTAGATGACACGGTGTCATACCCTGGGTTGTATTGACTAGATGACACGGTGTCATACCCTGGGTTGTTCCCGATCACAATAAGCAGTGGTTTGTTGTATAGACTAGATGACACGGTGTCATACCCTGGGTTGTATTGACTAGATGACACGGTGTCATACCCTGGGTTGTATTGACTAGATGACACGGTGTCATACCCTGGGTTGTTCCGATCACAATAAGCAGTGGTTTGTTGTATAGACTAGATGACACGGTGTCATACCCTGGGTTGTATTGACTAGATGACACGGTGTCATACCCTGGGTTGTATAGACTAGATGACACGGTGTCATACCCTGGGTTGTTCCCGATCACAATAAGCAGTGGTTTGTTGTATAGACTAGATGACACGGTGTCATACCCTGGGTTGTTCCGATCACAATAAGCAGTGGTTTGTTGTATAGACTAGATGACACGGTGTCATACCCTGGGTTGTTCCGATCACAATAAGCAGTGGTTTGTTGTATAGACTAGATGACACGGTGTCATACCCTGGGTTGTATTGACTAGATGACACGGTGTCACACCCTGGGTTGTATTGACTAGATGACACGGTGTCATACCCTGGGTTGTTCCCGATCACAATAAGCAGTGGTTACTGTTCCCATAATCTCCAAACTGTTCTTTAAAAAATAATTATACTATGTTTATGCATCCCATATTTCTTCTGTAAGAAACCATCCAGTTTAGCCCCGTCTATAAAAACCAATCCCCAGCAGTGTAAAAGGTTGACGGGATAGTTCACCCAGGACATGAGGGAGGACATTGACTTGCAAGGTTTTGGACAACAACAACATTTAATATTTGGAGACAGTGTCCAGGTAAACAGGGTAAGGAAATCAAAATATCATTTCAGGTGAACTATCAATTAAAAAATTAAGTCAAGAGTTGTGATACTAAAGAGCTGTACACATATTGACAAACAGTCTGAGAGTAACAGAACTGGATCTAGGATCAGGTCCCATATTCACAAATAAGTCTCAGAGTAACAGAACTGGATCTAGGATCAGGTCCCATATTGACAAACAGTCTCAGAGGAACAGAACTGGATCTAGGATCAGGTCCCATATTCACAAACAGTCTCAGAGTAACAGAACTGGATCTAGGATCAGGTCCCATATTGACAAACAGTCTCAGAGTAACAGAACTGGATCTAGGATCAGGTCACATATTCACAAACAGTCTCAGAGTAACAGAACTGGATCTAGGATCAGGTCCCATATTCACAAACAGTCTCAGAGTAACTGAACTGGATCAGGTCCCATATTCACAAACAGTCTCAGAGTAACAGAACTGGATCTAGGATCAGGTCCCATATTCACAAACAGTCTCAGAGTAACTGAACTGGATCAGGTCCCATATTCACAAACAGTCTCAGAGTAACAGAACTGGATCTAGGATCAGGTCCCA